>NC_064829.1:73706604-74009635 GCF_024166365.1 Elephas maximus indicus | reverse complement strand
TGTGACCATCATATTTGCATCAGAAGAAAGGTGACCATGACAACCTTGTAAAGTCTGCCTTGGAATGGAGGTAAGGGAAGAAAT
This sequence comes from Elephas maximus indicus, assembly GCF_024166365.1. Taxonomy (NCBI): domain Eukaryota; kingdom Metazoa; phylum Chordata; class Mammalia; order Proboscidea; family Elephantidae; genus Elephas; species Elephas maximus. Next base: position 74,009,551 of record NC_064829.1, on the reverse strand, counting down.
TAGGAGATTGTTGCAGAAATCCAGATGAAGCACATTTTGACCTAGACTGCAGTTGTGGTGCCGGTAATGTATCAGAGTTCCTTGGGAATAGGCAGAAATTAGAAATGGATTTAAAGATTTCTTGAATACAGTTATGAATAACAGAAAACAAATCATCCCCCTACGAAATCTCACTGGGGACTGTGGCTATTAAAGAACACTAGACTAGAAGAATCCAAAGTCAGAGCAAACAGCAATTTTGTCTCTTAGGATTTAATTCAGTCTTTGTACAAAAATGTAGCACTTGGAGGGTGTATTACTCAAAGGGTCCTGAAGATGTTCATAGAAAAAGAGAGCTGCTTATAGTCACTGGAGAGTTACTTAGACAGTACATGGCCATTTCATGAGGTCTTAGGAGTTGTCTCCTTAGGTGTTCTTCTGGGTGAGGAGGAGGGCAATAGCCCTTTAAGGAGTTCCCAGCCCATAAGAGCTCAGGATACTCAACACTCAGCAGTTAAGGGAAAAACAGCAACAACAGCAACAAAACAAAACAGTTGTCACTGAGTCCACTCTGACTCACAGAGAACTCATATGTGTCAGTCTAGACTTACGCTCCATAGAGTTTTCAATGGCTGGTTTTTCAGAAGTAGATAACCAAGCTGTTTTTCTCAGGTGTCTTTTGGGTAGAAGCTGAGATCATTAACTGTTTGTACCACCCACAGACTATAGTCTGGGGTGAGAACCAAAAAAAAAAAACAAAACCTGTTGCCATCCAGTTGGTTCTGACTCATGGTGATCCCATGTGTTACAGAGTAGAACTGCTCCACAGGATTTTCTTTGCTATAATTATGGAAGCAGGTCACCAGGACTTTTCTTCTGCAGCACTGCTGGGTGGATTCGAACCAACAACCTTTAGGTTAGTAGCCAATCACAAACTACTTGCGCTGCCCAGAGACCTCGCCTGGGTGAGGCCATGTTGGTCTTTGCTGCCAAACATGCTACCTCAGCTCTGAGACTGCAGACAGCTTACTCCTCCCCTACCACTTAAAAGGAGCCCTGGTGGTGCAGAGGTTAAGCCAGCAGTTTGAATCCATCGGCAAGTCTTTGAAAACCCTATGGGGCAGTTCTACTCTGTCCTATAGGGTTGCAGTGAGTCAGAATGGACTCAATGGGGCAGCAACAGGTCTTTTTTTTCTTTCTTAAATCACTTTGAAAAAAAAAACAAAGAAAGCAAATGGGAACGAATGACACATAATGAGGATGGAAAGCAAAGGTGAAGAATCCACTTCACCCCCATTCTTAGCAAAGGAAGGAATCCCTACTATCAGTCCAGCACCCTCCAGGTATTCAGGGCTTCTTCTCAGGGCTGGAGAACAGGCAATTGATGGTGGGCCATTGGTTAACATCTTAAAGTAGAAGTACGGTTTTCTGCTACATGCCAGGTTACTCAACATTTTCTTCTGAAGAACAAAATCAAACAGATAAACACTTGATTTGGATTTGATATTAAATGCCAAAGCAAGGAAACACTTACTGAAACAGCATATGATACTACTGATGGTCAGTTGTGTATTTCCTCTGGATTCACAATGATTGGAACACAAATTACTTTTTAAAAAGCAGCTCAAATCAAAATTGTCAGAAATAATACAGCTAGGACTGTGCTGTCTCTTGAATTATAGTTGTTCCATAAAAGCCTTCTGAAAACTTGACAGAGCAACGCAATAATGCAAATTTCAGCTCAGCATAGCTCTATCACTCTATGATAAGCCATAGAATCTTCAAAAAAGTGGATTTTTATAATAATACAACTCATTTCAAGAAGTATTTATTGAGTGCATACTGTGTACCAGGTTTAATCCAAGGCATTGCAGGTGCCAAAGCCCCAAAGTAGCACCCATAAAAACCCATTGCTTTTGAGTCGATTTCAACTCATAGCGACCCTATAAGACAGAGTAGAACTGCCCCATTGAGTTTCCAAGGAGCACCTGATGGATTCAAACTGCCGATCTTTTGGTTAGCAGCCGTAGCACTTAACCATTACACCACCAGGGTTTCCCCAAAGTGGAACAGCCCCATCAAAACCAAAAAAAAAACAAACCCACTGCCATCTAGTCAATTCTGACTCATAGTGACCTTATAGGACAGAGTAGAACTACCCCATAGGGCTTCCAAGGCTGTAACGTTTACTGGAGCAGATTGCCAGGTTTTATCTCCCCCAGAGCCGCTGGTGGGTTTGAACCCCTGACCTTCCAGGTAGCAGCTGAGCGCTTAACCACTGCACCACCAGGGCTCCTCGCAGGCACATACCTATCTGTAAAAAGGAAGGGGTTGGGATATACACAGTGAAAGAATGGCAAGCAAGGAAACAGGGCATGTGAAGAAGGAAGACAGCACATGCTGTTGGGGAGTCCTGAAAAGCCTGAACCAATAGGACCTTTCACTTGGGCCTTAAAACTTGAATAGGAGATAGACGAGGGAGATGGCAGAAAATCAGGAACATTCAGAGAACTTGAGCTGATCTCCAAGGTGCAAAGGAATTTAACAGGGGATTTCTTTTCTTTTTTCAGATAAAACGAGATTGTTATTCATAATCCTTGCTATGTATTGAGTTGTGTCTTCTAAAAGATGTGTTGAAGTTTTACTCCCTGGTATCTGTGAACTTGACCAGGTTTGGAAATAGGGTCTTTGAAGATGTTGCCAGTTAACAGGAAGTCATGCCAGAGTAGGGAGTGCCCTAATCCAATCTGAGTGGTGTCCTTATAAAAAAGGAGACAGGGAAAGACAGCCAGAGGAAAGATTGCCAAGAAACACCTGGAGCTACCAGAAGCCAGGAGAGGCAAGAAAGAATCCCCTCCTAGAGCCTTCCTAGAGAATGTTGCCCTCATGCTGACACCAGAATTCCAACTACTAGCCTCCTAAACTGTGAGGCAATAAATTTTTGCCATTTAAAATCACTCACTTTGTAGCAGGACATCCTAATTTGTAGGGCTATCCTAAGAAACGAATAACAATCCTCTGTTCACCTAAAACAGGGAGGGCTTCCTATGCTCGCACTCATTGTTCCACTTGTATTTGGAACAGTTTTCCCCTCCTGTCCCACTATGCTCCTTTCAGCAGCACTCGCCTGATTTCTCCCGGCATGTAGATCCGGGGAGCCGGCTGCCCTGGGGTCTGCGGGTTTTATAGCTGGTGCCAGTCAACTATATTTAGTGCCCTCCTAGCACACATAATATGTGCATGTAGGAATGACCCTACTTCCAGCAGTTGCACGGAGCCAAGAATACAGCTCTCCAGGGTACATGACTTTGGGGCTAAACTCATATTCAAAAGGAAAACCCAGAAGGGGAAAAAAAATGAGAGGAAACTCTATACCTTAAGAAGAAAACTTAGTTGAAATGAGACAGTTTCTTCAAAGGTGAATTTTTAGGAAGAAAGCATACTTGATAAAATATCGAAGAACTGACACCCTAGAAGGTACTTATGGTTAAGAAGAGCTGTAGTCTTTTTACGAACTTGAACTACTTCCTTCACGCACCAAGGTGAATTCTGAAGCAGTCATTATCTTTCTGAACTGCCAAACATTTCCACTTGCCGCTCTTAGGCCTGAATGATTAAAGGGATGTAATGAGCATCTCTTCTTCTCTCCATTCCCATCTGGCAGAATGGTCACTCCAAAGCCAAAGATTAAATAAAAAGTGAACATGATTCAAGATGATACAATATATTAAATTAGAGCCCACATAAACAACAAGACTACATGAACAAAATAAGTCACAATATTCCTTAACCCATTTGTGCATTTGTGAGAGAATAAATGTTGGTGGAAATGAATAATCATTACGCCATGTGTAATTAGGACTTGATAGATAGTTAATGTTGATAGAAAAATATTATAGCTTACATCAGGTAACTCAAAGATTTCCTTCCAAGTATATGTGTGGATATATGTAATTGTCCAAAAGGGTTAATGAGCCTCATTCAGCAACTAAATCACCAATGAGGCACAGTCACTGAGGATAATTGGACTCAGTACCTAATGTGTGCAATGACCTACATAAAACATCTTTGAAGCCACTTAGCATATTCCCTCATTTGATCAGTGATGAAACTGGAATTTAGGAAGGGAAAAGGATAGGTTTATCATCTCATGACAAACTTCAGGTCTGAGAATGAAAATCAAAAACTCAGTAACGAAAGCACACAGGTTGGTCCGTGCTGTAATACCCAAAGCAAAATCTCCAAAGACCGTAATAACTCAGACACAATGATTTGACGGTTTGGGTTTCAAATTCAGGAAGAACTTTTGTTTACATTTGGTAACTTTTCTGAGCAATGGAATAAGAATTAGGTTGTAGGCCTTCTCATCTTTAATTTCATATTTTTAATTTCTTGGTCTATAACAAATTTGTGTTGTAAAAATTACTTTTTCATTAAAAAATTTGCAGACATGACTCTTCATCACACCTTTGAATTGTTTTTTAATTCCAATGTTAGCATAATTCCCATTCTTAGGAGAGAAAACATTGAATAAATAGGTTGCTTTAGGGTGAAATACATACAGTTTGGAGGACTATAAGGTCAAATGCATAACAGTTCACAGCAAGAAAGTCAGTTGGTGTTAGAATTCTTAGGGATTCATAGTTCACTTCCTTTATCATATGAAATATCAAGTGGTCTCCACCCAAATGGTAAATAATTGAAAAGCTAAATAAATTTTGTTGTTGTTGTTAGGTGCCATCAAGTTGTTTCTGACTCATAGTGACCTTACGTATAACAGAATAAAACATTGCCCAGCCCTGCGCCATCCTCCCAATCGTTGTTATGTTTGAGCCCATTGTTGCAGCCACTGTGTCAGTCCATCTCATTGAGTGTCTTCCTCTTTTTCACTGACCTCTACTTTACCAAGCATAAAGTCTTCCAGGGATTGATCCCTCACTCCCCCATCCCCGGCCCGATAACATGTCCAAAGTAAGGAAGACAAAGTCTTGTCATCCTCGCTTCGAAGGAGCATTCTGGCTGTACTACCTCCAAGACGGATTCATTTGTTCTTCTGCAGTCCATGGTATACTCAATATTCTTTGCCAACACCATAATTCAAATGTGTCAATTCTTCTTCAGTCTTCCTTTTTCTTAAATGAGTTTATGGAAAACATATTTATGAATAAAGATAGCTCTATTATTTTTTTTCTATTATTATTTGTTAGACAATTATTAGTACCTAAACATTTAAATATTCCTCTGTAGTTTAAAACCATTCAAGTACATGCTTCTTAATCTCTGAGAGACAGTTTGTTAACTGACCTTGTAAATGTGCCTAGTCTGACTGCCATGTTTAAATGAATACAGAAAAGAGCAAGGCAAACCATGTTTTAGGCATCTTAGTTTGGTTTATCAAGGTGTGCCAGCTACCCACTGAGCTAATCATACCTAACCTGCAGGCAAGTTTGGCTGACAGAATGTCTTTTAAAAAGTTTTATGTGTTTTCCAGCATCTGTTATTAGGAGATTATACATGTAAGTCTCTACTTCTGATTTCTGTTAAAGGCACTGAAAAGCAGACCACTCTGCATGTTCATGTTATCAAATGATTCTGTTCCATTGAGATGGGGTATGAGCACACCAGCTCACCACAGTCAATTTCCCTATTAATTTAACTCTGGAGGAATGTGAGTTTATCATCCTTGATATCGAGATTATTAGGGATAACCAGTTGCTTTCAATTGGTTCCGTTTCATGGCAACCTTGTGTGTCAGAGTAGATCTGTGTGCTTCATGGATTTTCAAAGACTGAATTTTTCGACATAGATTGCCAGGCCTTTCTTCCAAGGTACCTCTGGGTGGACTCAAACCTCCAACCTTTTGATTAGCAGCTAAGTGCGTTAACCATTTGCACCACTTGGGTATTCTAGGATGTACAAGGAGAAAGACTTAAAATTCTAAAGTTTTTTTTTTTTTTTCCCATTGAGGCATTACACATAATTAAACCTCGTCATTCTTGTGCATGGCAGTTATCCGTCCTGGGTATTTGAAGTTCGTGGAAACCTTGGTGCTATCTCACGTGTCTTATTAGAGCATATGGGAAATTTTAGTGTCACCCAATGGGACACCTCTACCTTATTATGTGAGTTTGCAAATGGTCTTTGATCCTTTTTTCTTGTTTTACTTATGTATCAAAATTTTTCATGCTTGGCGCTCCTATTGATATAAAAGAGATCTTAGCATTTAGATAAATGTATTAAAAGCAAAAAACATAACATATGAATCATCTCATTTCATGAAGACTAGTTATGAAACATACTTAAGAAATTCTAGCCTCCCCTGTCCTAACAGAATGGCCTAAGTATTAATTAATACCCAATTTGTAAGCATTCTTTCTTTAAAAAATACAGCTATTTCATTTATGCCCAAAATATTCTTCCATATTTATAGCATATAATTTTTATACTCCTGCAGTCTACTTCCTATACTTAACTTCTTTTATTATTTTTACTTTTGGTTTAAAAATATAAAAACTTGATAATCACTAATGAGGGTCATAGAAGGCACAAATACAGTATGGTATTTTTATATTTTAATTGCATATGCTTAAATAGCGTTGGAAGTATAACAATATGGTTAAACTAAAAAGAATATTTATACAGGTTTGGAGTTATTAACATTTTAATTTTAGGATAAAATACATTATACCTATTTTAAGGACCGCTGGTCATACAATGGTTAAGCGCTTGGCAGTTTGAACCCACCAGTCGATCTGTGGGAGAAAAAACATGGCGATCTGCTCCCACAAAGATCATAGGCTAGGAAACCCTGTGGGGGCAGTTCCACCCTGTCATATAGGGTCGCTACGAGTCAGAGTCAGAGTCAACTGCACAGCACACAACAACAACAACTTACCCATTTTAACTAATAAATTTAAAGGATGCTTTAAACCATTCATAAATGCATTGTGCAATGATATACTATATTGGTACAAGAATTTAGGTATCAAAGGACCCATTGTATTTTTTTTAAAGAAAGGTATATAAACTCAGCTATGTTTCTATGTCATTATAATAAGAGAGTTTTATAAGAATTTAAAACAGTGTATGTGATTTCTATCATTTTCTTGATAAGCCTAAATCTGTATCTTTAGTTTTTCTCCATACCTATATCTTCAAATTACGTAAGACATGTCAAAAACATATATGAGGTCAATAAGGCTATGGGTATTTGAATTGATTTTATTCATTTGTTTCCTGCAAGAGGCAAATAACATCAGCTGTGTCATCTCTCATTTTTGTAAAAACATGTCATAGTTGGAGTAAACAAAATTGCTTGTGAAAACCATCTTGCAAAATAAAGCAGGTAACTGTTCCTATATAAAAAAATAGGTGACCTAAATTTAATGTTTATTGTAGCCCAACATTAGTCTGTGTAACATATTCATTTGGACCACCCCCAAAAAATAAAAAAAGAGTATAGTAAAACCCCAATAATTGCTACCAAGCTGCCTGGACTTAATATAAAAGTTCACTTACAAAGAAAACGTAAAAGTAATAGCTGTGAAAGAATGCAAAGCAGAAATTCCTTCACAGTTCTGATTAACCAAGCTTAAGATTTAGGCATTGAAAATAAATACGAGGGGGAAAATGTAACTTTTCTAGAATTCTTTAAGTCCATTAAGCACTAATTGGGAAAAGATTTTTTTCTGATGGTTTCATCAGAACAGAAAGAAGAGAAAAACCTTTCTTCCTGCTCATTCTGACAGAAGGCACAAAAAGACCCAACTGTGTGTGGAGAAACATGACCACACTCTCTTCAGCTGAGAGGCTTTATTTTACCCCTTTCAACAGGACATCGTTCCCCTTTTGAAAAGTTATTGTCCTCAGCCAAGACCCTGGTGAAAGGCAACAGATGTTGCTAAGATTATACCAGCCTGTCCTCTGTCCTGTTTCATTTTTAAAGGGAGCAAAACAGAGAAAGAGAGAGGGAAAAGAGACCAAGCCTCGCTTTAAATCATTGTGCACATGCTCGGCTGAGCTGGCAGAAAGGGCCCCGGGCCTTTTACGTTCAGCTTGAGGTCAATCCTAATGTGATGTTCAGTGGTCCTCACGCCTTTCACATGAAGCAGCTGCCTCTGATGGCCAGAACAAATTGAGGTGATTCAAGCCACCAGCCGGGCATAAGTATAACTTCCATTCACTGGGAAGGGAGGAAAAAGCTCAGAGCAGACCAACTGGGGTTGCCCACAGTAAACTGTAGGATTAAATTTGATACACTCGATATTAAGACATGATTGTATTGAAAAGTAGGCCATAATAACATAAGACACTACAAGATGGTTCTGTGAACGACAATAAGGAAAAGCAGTACTAGGGCATTTATTAAGTTACACCTAATTATCAGATGCCCTGTAGTTTCTGTGTCTTCGTGACACCTGAGGAATTCTCATGGGCCCTCAGATATATAATAAACTCTTGCGAGGCACATGGCATATATGCAAGGAGTGGCTGAGGACATTTATAAAGGAAAAAAAACCATCCATTAGGCAGGAAGTGATTTTAAGCAAAGTGTTGTTGGTTAGATGAAGCTTGATAGATTGTCTTCTGATTTAATAGAATTATATAAGCAGTTTAAAACTAATGAAATCAATTCGTACAAAAACAAAAAAGGCAGTAAAAGAAAATATCAGCAAATAAGAACCGAAATTAATTTAAGCAAAATCAGGTTAAAGTGATTTCGATGACTATCATTTTCCATCAGGGCTTTTGAAATGGTTAAACAAAGAAATTTTCTAAAGACAAGTTTCACAGATCTCGTATTTACTTTTGAATGGAAATGCTAACCTGCTGATGGAGAGAAAACACTAGGCAAACATTAAGAACAGATGAAGTTCTTTTTCTTCTCTGATGGAATTATATTCCTTAAATTAATAGCATCAATCCCGTACTTCTCGATCCTCAATATTCATTACCGTGTCAGGATTCAGGCTAATCATTCCTTGAGAAATGTCCAGTCTCAGATCTCCCATTCATAGGCAGTGACGAGATTTTTATGTGTTACAACTTTTGCTTCAGAATATTTTTTCCTTTTATCCCAAATGGAATTGTTTGTTATTGAGGATTGGCAGTGTCCCTGGTTCATACTGTACACCTTCGTAGAGAATCTTACGTAACATAGTTACGGCCAATGATTGGTGTCAAGATATTAATTTAAACTACATGGATAGCACAAATGGTTAAATGCTTGACTACTAACCTAAAGGTTGGCAGTTGGAACCTATCCAGTGTGCCTCCAAAGAAAAGCCTGGAGATCTAATTCTGAAAGGTCGTACTTGAAAACCCTGTGGAACATAGTTCTATTTTGCAACTCAAGGTTGCCATAGATAGGATCAAGTCAACATCAACTGGTTTATTTTTTCTTGTCAAGATAATTAACAAATGCAAATAAACGTAAGACCCTACATTTGTCCAACCATTAAGAATACAGCTTATTTTTTTTAACAAGTTTTGACCTTCTGAACTATGAGAGGAAAATTATTTTGTAATGAAAACTCAACGGCCTTTGCTGTATTTAATTCAATGATAACATTGAAGTGAATTGCGTGGCTATTTAAGTAAGAATTGACTCTCCTGTTTCTGAAAGGATGATCAAAATTCTGCATGGTATTAAAATTGAGACCTTTCCTCCATGTGGCCTCTATGTATTGTTCTATGTAGATGCTCTGGTGGCTCAGTGGTTAAGAGCTCAGTTGCTAACCAAAAGGTCAGCAGTTCAAATCCACCAGATGCTCCTTGGAAACCCTATGGGGCAGTTCTACTCTGTCCTATAGGGTCACTATGAGTCGGAATCGACTCGACTCGACGGCAACTGTTTTTTTTTTTTTTTTTTTAAGATCCCTTTCATGATTGTCAGTTTCTATATTCTTCACCTCTCTCTTTTCTTAATATGTCTTAAAACTATTCTATGCCAAGGAAGTATCTTCCTACAGTCTAGAATTCACATAGACTTTGGAATTTAGCCACATGTTTTTTTTTTTATGTGTGTTAGATACAAATAGAAGTATGTATTCAAGATACACACACACACACATACGTACTATTAATAATGAAGATGGGAAATGTTATCTGTTCATGAAGTCAATTACCCTGTTAATATGGGTGCTAATAGCTCCATACCAAATAGAAATTCAGTGTGCTCATCTATTAGAGTGGAGTCCAGAGAGTGTCTGGTAACATCAAGAAAATTTACAGTAAAATTAGTAGCAAGGAAGTTAGCTCACGATTATAAATTGTCATGGAAAATAAAGACATTTGGTGTAGGGAAGACGAAACCAATGATATATTTTAAGAAAAATTAGTTCACTAATATACCTCTAAAACTACTGAGGGGTTTATAAAAGATAAACAGAAGAGTTTTTCAAAAAACAGGGGACCTATAGCTGGAAAAAGAAGATGGAACACTGTATTAAACACTCATCAGTGTGTTTTGTAGAATAACACTCAACAATCAACAGCATTTTTAACCTGTGTAACTCTAGGCAACAGGATGTGACTGGGAGAAAATGATCCTAAATGATTAGACATTCATATAAGGAAGAGTAGCATCTGCAGTTACAGTACACTAGCTAGGATAGAATTACACCAGCTATCAATCTTCATGCTTCAGGGCGGAAGCTGCTCACCAGATGGGTCAGGAAGATATTCCCCCCTATGGTATAGTATTGGGAAATTAAGTGTATTATGAGAGGTTTATTGCTCTTAGTGCAACATCTGGCATTGGCCACCAGACGAGATGTACCCTCTGTCTGTTCCAGAATGATAACTCCTATTTTTTTTCTCATAAAACGATTGCTTATACCAATTGAAGTTATATGACCCTTATTTTTTTTTTTTATGTCATGACTGACTCTTCGATTCTTAAAGAATTTTAGACGAACTTCTAAAGGAAAAGATGGAGGATTATTTGGAAATATTTCCCAATTATTACTGAATTTTCTTTGTCTTTCTTGAATAAATACTAATAATGGTAAAATCAAAACCAAACCAACCCACTGCCATCGAGTCGATTCTGACTCATAATGACCCTGTGGAACAGAGTAGAGCTGCCCCATAGGGTTTCCAAGGCTGTAATCTTTATGGAAGCAGACTGTCACATCTTTCTCCTGCAGAGTGGCTAGTGGGTTTGAACCATCAACCTTTTGGTTAGCAGCCAAGCACTTTAACTACTGTGTCACCAGGGCTCTTTAATAATGGTAAAGAAGGAAAAATATCCACAATATCCATGTGGTGGAGACTGGCAGCTTTCTATCGATACTGGTCTTTCTCTTTTTCATGGACACTTGCATAGGCTACATTTTTTAGCCTTCCTTGAGATGGATGAGGCCATGAGTCTAGGTGCGTGTGTATATATGGAGCCCTGGTGGCACTACAGTTAAATGCTTGGCTGCTAAACAAAAGGTTGGTGGTTTGAACCAATCCAGTGGCTCCACAGGAGAAAGACCTTCTTCCTTAAAGATTAAGCCTGGGAAACCCTATGGAGCAGTTCTACTTTGTCACATAGGGTTGCTATGAGCCAAAATCGACTCGATGGCACCCAACAACAACAACGTATATATAATTTACAAGAGTCACTACTACATTGTAAGCACTCAATGTTGTGGCCAGGTGCCGTAGAGTCCACTTCACTCATGCAGACGTTATGTACAACAGAACAAAATGTTGCTCATCGTCCTCATAATTGCCAGCAGATTTGAGTTCTTTGCATCTTTGCATCCATTTCAGCTACCGTGCCAATCCATCACACCAGTGTTTCCCACACCCTCCTTGGCCCTCTACTTTATCAAACATGATATCCTCCTCTAGTGATTAATTGGTCCCTCCTGATAACATGTCTAAAGCAAATGAATCAGACAATGTTCTGTTGTGACCCATAGGGATTTTACTGGCTAATTTTCAGAAGAAAATTGGGAGGCCTTCTTCCTAGTCTATCATTCTGAAAGCTCCGGTGACACCTGTCCTCCATGGGTGACCCTACTGGTATTTGAAATACCAGTGGCATAGCTTCCAGCATCACAGCAACATGCAACCCACCAGAGTAGACAAACTGACAGACCGATGGTAGAAACAATAAATGTTGCCAATTTACCATTAGTATTCCAATGTTTTGATATTACAATCTGGAATTGACATCTTCGTACATAAAAGTTTTTCCTCCTTTTAATAATTTTCTTTAAAAAATGACTAATACATTGCTATTGGCTTGAACATTTAAATGAAAGTGTTTGGAAGGATATGTTGCTAGGTTTTCATGTTAGAAAAACTGTAATGCATTTTCCATCTGGCTTCACCGAGAATGAATTTGACATACATGAATTTTTTAGCCCTTCAATCATTCAGTTGAAAATTAGTCATTTGTTACTGTCCTCTGTGTGACTGTATTATGTACGTGCCTAATTTCCCTGAGCATATTATATGCAACAGCATCAGATGGTCTGATTGCAAATACACCAAGTTTTTTTTTGTCTCCTCCCAGATTTGTTTTTAGTGTCTTCTTTTTAAAGTCATTTCCTTTCTAATTTGCTGCTTCTAGACTGCAATGCTCTAAATCTGATCACTGAACTGTCTAGGATTGGGCATAAGTTAACCAGTTTGGAAGACCCTTTATTTTAGAGAAATTGTAGTATCTACACTAGAAGCCAAGATGGCATGTATGCAATGTCTCAGTTTTTGGCTGTGATCTCTATGATTTACATTGTTGAAGACTGAATTTTGGGTAAGTGAGCAGCTTCTTTGGGTTAGATCTTAATTGTATTTGTTACAAAATCCTTGATATTGCAACTGAAAGCAACCTCAGATTTTAAGCAACAGGAATTTGCTGTTGAGTCTAGAATTGTTTTCTGTATTTATTCACTCACCTGTATACATTTTAATTTTAATCAATTCCATCTTAAGAAATTTCACATGTATTATTTAATTCCACATGATTTATAGCAGCTGTCTCCTTCTGTCAAGTGTACTCAAAAAAATCTTTTTTCAGAAAATGGAGTGAGCACCCAGACATCTTGCTTCAAAAACCATGGGGACTTCAGCATGACTGTTCTCAGCAATGCACTCAACAGAAGAGCAGGAGAGAAAGAGAACCCCAGGGTAGAATAACACTGTAGGTGGACCCTGAAAATATATCTCTTATTATTATTATTTTTGTGTTATACATGTTGTTGTTAGTTGCCATTGAGTCAGTTCTGACTCCCGGTGACCCTATGTGTGCAGAGTAGAACTACTCCATAGGGTTTTGAAGGCTGTGAACTTTTGGAAGCAGATCGTTAGGCCTGTCTTTGGAGGAACCCCTGGGTGGGTTTGAACCACTGACCTTTTGGCCAGTAGTTGAACGGTTAACCCTTTGTGCCACCAGGGACTCCTTATATTATGCATATAATATATATATTATATAAAACATGTATTTCCTTTCATTAGCTAGACCTTTATGTGTAAGCCTCTTTGATACTCAAAAATCCAATATTTCTACTCTCTTTAGAAGCACATGGATAGCTAAGAAGGTAGCTAATGATTTTATGACTTCATGAGTCCCTAACAATTTATAATTCCAAGTACATGAAATATCTAGAATAGTTAAGTGTATAGAGACCAAAGTTCATTAGTGGTTACCAGAGGCGGATGGGAGGGAGGGGGAAAGGTAGACTGCTTAGGAGATACTGAGCTTCTGTTATGGGCGATGAAAAAATTTGGAAATGAAATATGGTGATGGTTGAACAATATGATAAACATAACTAACGTCACTGAATTGTACACATGAAGAATGCCAAAATGGCGAATGATTTGTTACATATATATTTACCAAAAAAAAAAAAAGAATTTAGGAAAGACTAAATGGACTTTAAAAAAAGTAATCAAAAGAACACGTGCATAATTCAAATAGCACAGAAAACTTTAAATAAAAAGTAAAGATCTCTCTCTTAACATTTTTGACAACCTTCTATAAACCTGAACTTCATTTCCTCCCTTTAGGGAGTAGATTTTTTCAGGTAAGACTCTGAGTAGATACAGACTACCTTGAGCACAGGTGGGGTCACTGAGCCCCAATTTCATTACCTGTATGCCATCCGGAAGACTAAAATCTGTGCTATGCCGCTGCAAATGCAGCACACCCAGGGGGCTCTCCCCAGCCATTCTCAGAGGCATCTCTACCTAGCTGGCAAGAGGGGAAACTGTGAAAAAGAATCCTAATGAAAATCTTCTGTTCCAATTGTCCATATTGGTCCATGATGGCAACCTGAGTTATAAATAGAGTGAGTGTGTACTCTGGCTTTCCTGGCACAGCCCCAGTGTACATCTGCTGTCTGTTCTCACAGCTGGTGAGTGCTCCATTGCCCTCTCCACCAGGATCTAGTGCTGAACTTTGAATAAACTCTGCTCGCCTTGGCTGTAGGATTGGGTCACACATGCTCCCTGTATTTTGCCTGCTCCTGACCGTCACTCTGCAAATAATGGCTGTTGTACAATTCAGCTCAGAAATGGTGCAATCAACAAGGTGTCAAGGAGGCTTGAGGGAAGACATTTTAGCAGTCTCCCAAGAAGCTTCATAGGGTGGCACTCTCAGATTCATCATAGTTCCAGATATGGCTGTAAGTCTAGGAGACTTAGCAGATTTATCGACATACCAGGAGCAGGAGGGGTCTTCCGTTAACCAGGCTCAAAAAGAATGATGCACATCAGTCTAAAATTCATAATGAGCCGTATAATAGGAGGAAAAAAAATTGGAGGGGCAACTGGAAACTCCACCTGCAGGCATGCCACGTGGGAAGCCACACTATAATCAGGCAGTTACTTGGTGAGCATGAAATCAGAATGAGGATTATTGGTCATGTGATTTAAAAGTGTCAAGGCATCAAGCTAAAATAGACCCGTGTATGCCTCTACACACATGGCTTATTATTGACTACTGTGCTTTCATTTCTGACTAACCCCTCTTGTTTATTAACACTCCACTTCTCTATGTGTGTTTAGCAGCTAATGCTTGAGCCCCATCTATCTGGGAGTTATTGTCTCCTCTTTAAAAGGGCTTCTCTGATCTCTAATTCAATCCCTCAAGGGTCGTAGGAGTGTTGGCCTAGTTCCAAAATTCTTTCTCCCCTCCCTCTCCCCTTCTCCAGCCAGAGCCCTATCGGAGCCCTGAGCAGGGGGTTTGAGATGTTCTGAGAAGTGAGATGGGGAAATGGTGGATCATGTCCTAAGGATAAGTCCAGGCATTATAGTGAATGATTTTTATAGCATACGGGAATTAGGCTGCCACATAGAAACAGCCCTGGTGTCTGAATGAAGAGCACATGAAACGTTTTCATGAAACAACATCAAAAAGGGGAAAATACTCAGAGCGTGTATGAACAAGTGGCTTCTTAAGATTCATTTGGGGAATGTGTATCCATGTGAGAGCCCCCAGATCTAATATCAGGAATGTTGCTTTACTCTTCTGCATATGGAGTCGTCTTATCTCATAGTAAGTACTGTAAATGTGTGTTTCATTGGCAGGCAATGTGTACATTTTTTAAATTATAGCATTCCTTTCAGGAACTTTTTTTGTACCTACTAATTAATTCTGCTTACAACATGGAAGTTCAATGACCTCTTCTTTAAAACCCTTTTGTTACTACATTTTTTTCTTCTTTTTTTTTTTTTTGATGGCATATGTTTTCAGTATTAGAATGCATGCTTATTAACTGAGTGTGTTTAAATTTTTGATTGGTAATGTGGATTTTGAGAATATGATATGGTAATACGAGGCACTGGCACTGTGGCACCACCAATCTGTGGTGTGACAATATGCCGATGAAAGCTACATAAATAATTTGTTGCGGCACCTTTCTATCAGTTTACATGGGGAACCTCTGGTTTTTCAAATATGACACAGAAAAACCAAAACAAATCCATCATTGCTCCCTAACTCTTGAAGAAAAAAAAAAAAAAGAAGAAAGCCATAATTATGCTTGCGAGCCTTATCTCACAGAAATAAAGGGAAAAAAGACAAGAGTTTAAAAAGTTATCACATCCAGGAAGCATCACCTAATAGAATGCGCAACCTACACAACAATGAGACTCCAACTCTAGTCTGCTCACTCAGCTTCACGCATTTCAAAAGGAACCCCTCTTGATGCTAAATGCATTAGAACCAGAATAATGCCTCACCTCTGAGGTTCAGAGGCATAAAAAGTGGCTGGTGTACCCTTAACCCATGGTAATGAAACATGATAAAAATCGGTTGGTGCTGAGTCAATTGCAACTCACAGACACCCTATAAAACAGAGTAGAACTTCCCTAGAGGGTTTCCAAGGCTGTAAAACTTTACAAAAGCGGAGCAATCGGTGGGTTCAAACAGCCAGCCTTTCAGTTAACAGCCCAGTGCTTAACCACGGCCCCAACAAGGCTCCTTAAACTACAATACCAAAAAACAAACCCATTGTTGTTGAGTCTATTCCAGCTCAGAGTAGAACTGCCCGCATAGGGTTTCCAAGGAGTGGCTGGTGACTATGAACCACCAACCTTTTGGTTAGCAGCTGAGATCTTAACTACTGTGCCATACGATAGGACCTCTTTTATATTTTTTATGGCTTTTGAATTCAGAAAAGTATTGTTCCAAGAAGACAGCTGATATTGACTGGTTAGTATTGATATTTGGGGGTTGATTTGCTTTTAACATTGATACTGCCTTTATAGCGAGCAAAGTTTATTACTGAGATCCTCGGAATGTTCCAAAGGAAATGCATTGTCTTCTCCCTAAGTACCTAGTCTTCCAGCGGTATTCTCTCTCTCCACATTACTGTTATCATCCTGATGAGCAGATTCTAACCCATCTTTCACTCTCCCATCTTCCTTACTTTCTACATCCCATTAAAAACCCAAACCCACCACCGTCCATTCTGCCCTCCTCCTTCCCATTTTCATAATCAGCGCCCAGGTTCAGGGTGCCTCATCTCATCCTTTAATTATGCGGTGAAAAATTGCTGTTGAGTAGATTCTGACTCATGGTGACCCCATGTGTCTCATAGTAGAACTGGGCTCCATTGGATTTTCAAGGCTCTGACTTTTTGTAAGCAGATCACCAGGCCTTTCTTTTGAGGTGCCTTTGGGTGGATTTGAACTGCCAACCTTCTGATTAGTAGTCAAGCGCTTAGCTGTTTGCATCACCCAGGGACTCCTTTGATGATGGAACAGTCTCCTAGCAGTCTCCTTGCCTCCTGCTTATTCTCTGCCTCTCCTTTTTATGCCTTACACTGCTGCCAGTCATTGTCCTAAAATAGTTTATGTTATGCCAGCACCTTTTTCCCAAAATTTGCAAGGTCCCTTATTGTCTAAGGGTATATGCCAAAGCTCCTCAGCTTGGTATTCAAGACTGCCCCAGGTCTGGCCACATCCTACCTTTCAACTTAATCTGACAGCACACCTCTGCACTCATATTGACTACTTATTATTCCTGGAAGAGAGACAAATTTTTGTGCCAATTAACTTTGTTCATACTGTTTGCTCTCCTGCTATATCAAAACCACATTCGACCTTCAAGACTCCATTTAACTCATTTCTTTCATAAAACCTTCTCTGATGACGCATTTCTTCGCCTGTCATCCTACGGCGTGTCATTTGCTTCCTAACACAACACCAGTGCCTTTATGCTTTCGTGTTCACGGGCCTCTTCCTGCACTACCAGCCGTAAATACTATACAGCCTTATGCAGACAGTAACTGTGTCTTTCATATCTGTATCTGTTGAACCCTTAGCTTTTGACCATGTATGTTGTTGGTAAATGTTAACTCAGTAGATTATCTTAGGGGTTAAAGAGGTAGCAACACTGAATTCAGATTTTTTTCTGCCCACATGGTTCCAACCCACATGTGAATAAATAAAAAATCAGATGCTCTTTTAATCCAGGCAATTAGGAAGCTGGTTAATCAAGGCTATTAAAGGAACACTGGAGCTAAGGGAGACATCATTTCTCCAATCTGGAAAGCAACCTCTTGGTAAAAAATGTGGGTCATTTTATACCAGGGACCCAGGGCCTTAGAAGACCCAATGAGTCCTTTCATAACAAGTGCTTTACAATGGCTGTTTACTATCCTGAAGTGAAATTCATAGATAACAAACCAACCTATGCCAAAGAAGAAGGAAAAAAAAAAAACCAATATAATGCCCCAACAAAGAAATAAAAGGAAAGTAAATCATAATACGATAATGTATATTTCAATATGTAAATGATGGGGGAGGGCGATCCGGCCCGACAAATGTCCGAATGCCACCCTGAGAATCACTGATTGGGATGCATACTGGAAGGACAGAGGAATTGCCTTATTTGGGATCTGGAAAACCAACTTCTGCCTCTGCATGGTGTATTCAGAAGAAACAAAGTGATAAACAGTTGGGTCAGTGGCAGAAAAGTGCCGTCACTTCTTGCTATACTTCAGAGCAGAGAACGAGCGTTTGAATGGAAGCAGTAGGGGTCTCCTGGATTTAGGATGACAAGGGGCTTTGGGGAGGAGCACATTCTGTCTAGAAACACGGCTCATTTGCCTTAAAGAACGTGCTGTTACCTGGTTATTTCTTCAGATCTGTAGCCTAGTGTTAAAGCAGTCCTGCAGATAATCCTCTGACTGGGAGTAATGAAATAGAGAGAAGCCTTCTGCATCCTCTATTGTTTTCTTTCTTTGATTTCTCTATTTCTTTAGAATTTTCCTTTTTCTCCTGAATTAATAGCCAAGAAGACAAGTGGGACCAGAGTAGGCAGGCTAACACTCTGGCTGCCAGTTTTGACACTGAGGGCTAGGTTTGGGTGCTGTGATAGCAGACAGATTTCCTGGGACCCCTTCCTTTTTTGGTGGAGGCCATTGGGTTGTCCCTGATCAGTGATAACCTTTTAAAAAGACCGGAAACCATAATTAGAATTATAGGTCATAACATTTTAGACTTGGTAAGTCCATTAGACATATTAGACATCATATAGTTCAACTCTTTCATTTTACAAGGGGGGAAATAAGTCCCCGGGAGGTTCAGTGACCCCCAAGATCTTTCAGCTTGTTAGTATCAGAACCCGGCCTGGAACCCCTATCGGCTGCCTTTGGACCCACAGCTCTTTGCATCATAATTCACTGCCTCCCTTAACTGCTGGCAGATTTAGCGTTTCCAGAACACTGCCAGTGCACAAAGCCCTTGTAAGCCACCTTTATTTCTTCAAATATTTTTCCCCCATGGTTCTGCCCCAGGCACATTTCTTCTAGTAACCTGTAGAACAAGGATAAATATAAAAAGCCACAAATTCTCATCTGAGTTGTACTCCAGGGTGTATATCTTTCTTCTCCCTACATATCTATCTATAGTCTTTACTTCCAGTCGTTTCTCCAGACCCGCCGGTTTGATTTGATGGCGAGAGCACTGAACTAGTTTTCTACCTAAGACGCTGCGGTGACTATTGTTATTTTAAGTATCTATTTATTACAACAGGGGTGATAATATCTGTATCTCCTAGGATTCCTGAAAATAATCAAATAGCAGTATGAAAGCACCTTGGAAACTGTGGGACGTTGAACAAGCATAAGATAGCTATGCTTTCTTACTTTCAATGTTGGAGTCATTGTAAATGCATTCTGGAACCTCCCCTTGGTCGTCCACTGTCTGATATCTTGGGAAGCATGCATTTATTCCCTCTGCTGCTTTCCCATCAACTAAAGAGAGTGGCCCCATATTGCAGAATAATGGGGATTAGACTTAAGGCAAATGAATCTCTTAGTATGTTGACTGGGCACAGCTCTGTAAATGGGATGCATAGCCCTGTTGTCGTGGTAGCTATTGTTAACACTTCCCCGAAACCTTATTTATTTTGGCTTGCCCTACCATGTCTTGATACCCATCACATTTCTATGATGTATTCGATTGGATCATTTTGTTCCTATTTTTGAATTGCACATCTTGACTTGCAGAATTGTTACTGAACCATCCTCTAAGGTTCCCCAGTGGCCACACTGAGGCAGTGGAAGAATCCATACCAAGACATTGCTTTCTCCATTCAGTCTTATGCAAATGGCAGAAACATTGAATACAGCACTTTTGGTTGCTGAATGCAATTTTCATAGCCTACTTTTTAGAGCCTACTTAAACAAAATGAGATTATATACAGCTGAATGTCTTCTCTGGTCACTGTGTATTATTATCGATACATCAATTAAGAAAGTAAAGGGAGTTTCTTCTGAGATACTTCACCTTAAGGTTGGCATACTTGGCAGTAAACAAATGAGAAGGAAAACTGAAAAGGAAAGAAAAGTATTATTCAACATTGATTTTTTTTTTCCAAACTGGATACTCTCATATCTCCATATCACTTTCTTCCCATTTAAAAGAGTCTTGCCTCTTAGACATAAACAAAAAACATAAATAATCTTCCTAGATTATTATTCAGTGTTGTTCTGGTAAAAGTGAATGTCTACTGTCAATTTACTGCTGACATGCTTGTGGTATCATCATTTTTAGTTGTTATTTCCATGCTTGTTACAAACATACAAGGGAAAAGGAGCCATCTCATGTTTCTACCTTGTGTATAAATCTCAGGACTCTGAATGGATGAAACTTTTTATTGTTTGTACTGGATTTTCAGGCATTTAGTCTCTTCAATAGACTGCTATATAATGCTATATCCCACCTGAATATAAAATTTGTATAATATACTCATTTAAATTCATACATACATACAAGCATTTTCCTCATCTAAAGCAAATCAGACTAGTCCCCAATCCTGCAAGAAATCTGGAGATAAAAAAATGGCTCATCTGTTTTTAAACATGAAAGCTTACTCTTTCCCTCTTTAAATACCCCAACCAAGGGCTAATTCCCACTCATTCTCTTGAAGTGATTATAGATACTAAACTGCCACAATTATGTTGCTGCAAATGAATGCGGGGTTTGATGAATGTAACCACAACAATCACCAAGCAATAGCACTAAGGAGAAAAATGCAATAAACTATCATTTTTCAAATTGCCACACTGAAACAAAACCATAACACACATACTCAAAAGGACAAAAAATGCCCAGGAGAGAAGATCTAGTAAAGAGAAAGTTTTATTGTAAATGGGAAGGATAACTTGGTGTTTTAAATGTCCATTAGACAAATTAATGATTGTGTTTAGTTCCTTAGATGGTATATATGTGACATATATCCTCTAAGACATGTATAACAATATATGCAATTAATAAAACCATTATAGAGGAAATAGGTGAGATGATGAGAATTCAGACGTTCCGTTAGCATCTGAATTGGAGCCTAGCAATCTGTTTTAATAAATGAACTTGGGGGAGCACTTTTAATTTACCTCTATTATTCTTTTCAATTAGGTTAGTGTCCTCTTACAAAGAGTGCACTTTTGCCCCACCCAGTGGCCGCCTCATAGATAGCCACTGCTCTCAGCAGTATGAGAAAACCTTCTTGGGGTGGAATTGATATTGGACACATGACAAGTGCTGAAGCTGCCATGTGGCTCACTGGCCCTGCACGTGCGAGAGGCTGTCGTTCCCATCGACAAGTCTGCCATCTGCTCTGAGCCGTGGGGCAAACTCACAAGAGTGCCAGCAGTTTCAGGGCCACCATCAGATGCTTCATCATACAAGAAGGTCTGTGAGTCAACTCTGCATTCATCCAGAACATCGCAAAGAAAAGGAGATACATTTCTAGGGAATTGAGATTGGAGTGGTGAGAGCAAGAGGGGAGAGGTAAAGGAATGTAGGGCAAAGAGAACTGATCCAGTTTTCACTCGGTGCAACTCCAGGATTGTAGCCAATTCGTTTAACCCCCCATCTGCTGGTGAAGTGGTTAAGTGTTTTTGGCAGCTAACCTGCTAATCAAAAGGTCGGCAGTTCGAATCCAACAGCCACTCTTTGGAAACCTTATGGGGCAGTTCTGTTCTATGAGTTGGAATTGACTCCATGACAATGTTTTTTTTTTTTTTTCCCATGTCTTTTAAAACATGGATAATTATATTTTCCTTGCTAATACTTTATTGTGAGGGGGAAAATGACAAAATTTAAGTACAATGAGGTAACTGGGCAAAGATAAAAATCTCTATAAAAATGGCAAGAAAATATTTTATATCTGTGTTCTTCAAGCCATTTATTTTTCTCTGTGTCTCTCACATGTATGTACACATACACACACATAAAGACTTAATTCTACAATCAACACAAAACCTGGAAAATAAAAAGTAAGTAAAATGGATTGATAGGCTCCCCCTGCTGGGAGTGTGGGTGGTATAAGAAGTCTTAACCACAAGGTAAGATAATGTGACTAGAAAGATTGTTGGTCTTTCCTATTGTGAGAGGTATTTGTTTTTCTCATTGTT
This sequence comes from Elephas maximus indicus, assembly GCF_024166365.1. Lineage (NCBI taxonomy): Eukaryota > Metazoa > Chordata > Mammalia > Proboscidea > Elephantidae > Elephas > Elephas maximus. Next base: position 73,987,205 of record NC_064829.1, on the reverse strand, counting down.
TCTACTCTATTGTCCCAATTTAAGAAATTATTTCTAAGTAAATGAAATGTTTTTTTTTTGAAAATCTTTTTCAGGTTCTAGTATAAAAGCAATGCCACTATTGAAACCACTTCAGCAAACTAAAGAAAGGAAGACACCTGTTTTTTTTTTTTTTTTTTTTAGGATAACAATAGGAGGCCTGAGTGATGTCAAATTGCTCTTGAGAGGTTCAACAGCCAGTGTAAACGAATACAAGCTTCTCACCTACTATCCTGCCAAATTCTCTCAGAACACGGATGCTTCTATTATCTCCAGATCTTACAAGACGATCCCATAAAAACCCAGTACCTCCAGATCTTACAAGACGATCCAGTAAAAAAAAAAACGATCCAGTACTCCCTTTTAAATAGGATTCCATGTATTTTCCTTCACCCATTCATTCAGCTGTTCATTCCCGTGTTCATTAAAGAGTGACTCTTTGCACTCTTAACTTGTGACAAGGGCCTAACTAATGGAAAGACAATATTCCCCCTGCCCCGTACAGGCTGACGGTATAATGATTGAGACAAACAGTAAGTAAAACTGAATATGTCAAGGTAAGGAGACAGCTAAGCCAAGGTTTTGTGGGAGGACCAAAGACAAGTCCCTAGCCCCCCAAAAAGGTATAGCTGGGACTGCTTTTGAAAACTGTGTTTTTGCATTGTTGTCGTTGGATGCTGTCAAGTGGATTCCGACTCATAGCGACTCCGTGTGACAGAGTAGCACTGTCCTGTAGGGTTTTCGTGCCTGTAATTTTTACAGAAGCAGGTTGCCAGATCTTTCTTCCACACAGAGGTTGGGTGGAACTGCCATCTGCTCTGAGCGGTGGGGCAAACTCACAAGAGTGAGTTTGAACTGCCAACCTTTCAGTTAGTAGCAGGCGCTTAACTGTTGTACCACCAGGGATACTTTGTCATTTGTATTAAAAGAAAAAAGAAAAGAAAAGAAAAGAAAAGAAAAGAAAAGAAAAGAAAAGAAAAGAAAAGAAAAAAAGTTGCCACCAAGTTAATTCTGACTCATGGTGACTCCATGTGTGTCAGAGTAGAACTGTGCTCCAAAGGATTTTCAATGATTTTTTGGAAGTAGATCACCAGACCTTTCTTCCAAAGTGCCTCTAGGTAGACTCAAACCTTTAACCTTTCCATCAGCGGCTGAGCAGGTTAACCATTTGCACTAAGTCTTAGAGAATGAGAATGACTCTAGCTAGAAGTCTGTTATCTGTTATATTGGATGAGCTCCCTTTGGTGTCTGGGGTTCCTCATAAATCTATGATTCTCAAAGTGTGGCCTGAGGTTCCCTGCAGTTCCTGAGATCTTTTCATTTCAATGGTCTACGAGATCATCTCTTTCTGACTACCTTTCTTTTCATGTGCTTGTTGGCCATTTACATATCTGACTTTTACTGGGAGTGAGGTGTCTTCTAATTTCCTGTAAACTAATTTTTATAACACTGCTCTGAAACTTGAGAGAATAAAAAAAGCATTCAGAATTTCTTATCCTAGGCTCAATCTTTAATGCTAATTGCCTTGTCATTTTTTATACAGTCACATCTTAAAACTGAATTGGTCATGAATTGTCCTCTTCTCAGTTTATTGTCTGTTAAACATAATTTCATGCCCATTTTCAATATCAACTTATTACAGAGAGACAAGAGAATTGAATTATCAAGGACCATGAAAATCTAAGTATTAGCAAATAATAATTTTCCATTTTAGAGAAAGATACCTTTAGTGTATTTCCTCAAGTAGTCAAATTGGTAAAGGACTAAAATGAGAATAGTACTGTTACTACACTATTGATAATTATATCACTGGTTTATCAGTACAGAATGGGTTTTATGCCTTAGTTTTTCTCCAGGTGCAAATTAATACATAATTGCTGTGCCTGTTTAAAGTGAAGGTGACATCATCTCTAGATTAAGATAATGCTTTTATTAAAAAATCTTTTGATGTATATGTAATATTTTTACAATGTTCAAACATTACTCGACATTATAATCAATATTAAAATGTTATATTTATAAGCTAAAAGAAGTACTTGACTGATATCATTTTTCTTACCTAAATTCTCTTTTATTCTTTTTCTGTGAAATATTTTTATGTTCCCACTTATAAAAAGAAATCTCTAATCATAAAAAAAAAAAGGGGGAGAAATTAAAAAAAAACACATTTTAAAGGCTCCAAGCAAACACCAATATTGTTTGATACGTGCTGGAGTTTTGCTTTGCGCATGTGTGTGAGTGTGTGTGTGTGTATCGTGCTTTAGGTGAAAGTTTACGGCTCAAGTTAATTTCTTATTCAAAAATTTATACACATACTGTTTTGTGACATTAGTTGTAATCCCCGCAATGTAACAGCACACTCCCGCTTTCCACCCCAGGCTCCCTGTGTCCATTCAGCCAGTTCCTGTCCCTTCCTGCTTTCTCACCCTGCTTTTGGACACGAGGTGCCCATTTGGTCTTGTATATCTGATTGAACTAAGAATCACATTCCTCATGTGTATTATTTTTTTGTTTTATGGTTCTGACTAATCTTTGAAGAGTGGGCTTTGTCTGAAGAATGTTTTCAGTTCTGGGCTAATAGTGCGTCTGGGGGCTGTAGTTTTGGGGTTCCTTGCCTAAATTCTTACCTTATTGGTTTTTAACACTAAGGACAAATTCTCAAAGATTGTAAGGGCTAGGTAGTATTTAATGAGGTGGATTCTCACAACTTTTTTGAACACTAAAGCATTCCTCTCTTAGACAGTACCTTCACCTGTCTTTATCTCCTTTCCCAAGTCTACTATTTTCAGTCTTAAAGTTATTCCTTTAGATATGTCAATAAATGTAGGACTTAGTCACCAGAAGGTTTCAGTTAAAATAAATCTCCATTAAATATAGAGTTTTTTGAGGAGTTTCTTCTGATTTATAAGAGCCATTTAAGGGAAACTCATCTAGTCAAAGAAACCAGTGACCTACTCTTTAATAGGTTTAGTCAGTTTAGACAACTAATTCTTTCAACATGCCTAAAATAGCTAGTTAAGTCAGGGAAAAAAAAATTTAAGAAGTCAAAAAAAGAGTTTAATTGAGTTAACCATTGTTTGACTGATTTTCAGCAAAAACAAAGGAACCATTGTGGAAATGCACAATGTCTTAAATTCCTTATTGTTGACATGGATACCATGTAGTCCCTGAATTCAGCCAGCAGTTCTGTCCAGCCTGAACTTATTAATCAGACAGTGTCTCCAGTGTTCAAGGATCCTCTCCATTTAGAAGCCACTTGACTTCTTGAAATGACATGGTCACATGCCATCAATTAATCTTGTATTCAGAAAAGAGTTAACCAAAAGAAATGTACTTGCTAAGTGAACTAGATGAATAATATTGTAAATTAAATAGCTAAACACATTTTAGCAAAAAGACTTGCAAAAATAATTAAAAAAATAAGAGGCAAAATATTAAAAGAAAATGATCGACCCAGAGCTTCCCTATTTTTAATATTATGTCTGCATAGCACACTATTGAAAAAAAAAATTGGATGTTTTAGTAGCATTATTTGTGTACGTTGACTGAGAAAATACAATATGATGTAATACTTTGCAGAAAATAAGTACTTTGGAAACATAAAAAAAGCAAGCTCAATTTTACATATAATATGTGCCTTAGGATATATAGTCCAAGTGACTTATTAACTTAGGGTAGTTTAAATAATGCTGAAATATTTAAATAAGAAGTGAACAATTTAATCAGCTGTGTTCATATTTGGTTTATGAGATGCCAGACCACTGGATTTTGAGTCATTTTATTAAGAGCTCTGTAGATAACTTTTTTTTTTATGGAATTATCACTTACTTTTAATGAAAAAAGTATATTTAAAAATATTATTGATTTGAATGGGTAAATGATCAGCTTCAGCTTAATCATAGTCACATTTGCTACATTCTTCTGTATTGAAAATAAAAAATCTTTGCTCAAAATCTTTAGGCAAACTGTAAAACCCCTCCCTTTATCCCCACTATGATTCACAGGAGCTTTTAGCTCCAGACTTTTTACTAAAAAAAAAAAAAACAAAACCCTGCAGCCAAGATAAAAGAGAGTCTTCAAATCAGTGACCTCCCTTTTAGCTCCATTATATAAAAGACAATCTAGCATTTCTTTCTTTTGCATTTTGCTATTCTCTCAACAATGCCACCCTTTGAGATCTTGTTCAGAACAACAAAAAGAAAAAAATTCAATATACGTGTATACGCACACATTCCATTTCTGAGTATTTACATTCAATCTCCTAAGTGACATCTACTTTAAGGAACACAGACACCCTCTGAGGAATTTACAATGCTTACAAACCTTTAACTGATGGGTACCATGCATCTCCTCCTAGGCAGATGGCACTCCCACTCCTCATTTCTCCAGCTTCACAGTGGGGTGCATTTTTCCATACTTCACATCTCCACTCAATACACTCACAGTCAATTCCAAAAAAACAATTCTAATCTGCAATTCAATCTTTACAGATATGGGATTTGCTTAATAGTCTCAGTGTTCTCCAGTTTGCAAATATAGTGAGACCTATTTTTTTTATGAGAGCTGGAACTCAATGGGACTGCCTTGGTTTTCCAGGTCTTGAAAGTTTTTCGCCTTTGACAGGATACATTTATTCCACTTTTTATTGCTTGTTTTAGTGGAAAATATTTGAATTTTCCTTCTCTGACATGTTTTCACCTTACATAGGTTCCAGTTTTCACAGGTTTTATTGTATGTTGGTACTGATATCTATGAGAATCAATTAATTTTTTTAATAAAAATATGCAATAGGAATAATCTTCTTGGCTAATGAAAATGTCAGCAGTGTGTCTGTAGATGTCTGGTCTCATATATTTCTTGTTGTCGTATGTCCTGGAGTCAATTCTGACTCATAGTGACCGTATATGATGGAGTAGAACTGCCCCATAGGCTTTCCTAGGCTATAATCTTTCTGGGAGCAGATTGCCGGGTCTTTTTTCCTGCGGACCCGCTGGTGGGTTTGAACTGCCAACCTTACCCATTGTGCAGCCAGGGTTTCTTCCATATATTCTAGTCCTTACATATTTAAATTAAGAAAAGAAGTACAATAATAATAATATATATGTATGTATATTGTGCTTATAACATATAATTAAATGAAATACAAAATTACATTTAAAAAATATAAATATACAATTAAATAAAATCATTTAAAATGAAATAAAAGAGGATAACTTTATAGCCATATTAGTATTTACATTTAAAAAGCCAATCTAGAGACTTTTGATTATTGCTCATTATTTTAAGCCAAGAATTTCTAACTTTAAGCTACAAAAATGCTACTAAATTTGTATTTTATTTAAAGTTTATTAGACAGTATTGAATAAAATAATTGTAATTGCTGCAAAACATTTTTGGAAGAGACATTTATTTTGTTCACAACCTTTCATTATTACGGTGTATTTTATTGCAAACTTGAGCTAGACATTTTAATATTTGCAGAGAAACTGTATTTCTTCTTGTGAATGACCTAAGACTATGCTATAAAGTAACTAGATATGAGAAGTATTCTACCTGCCATCACCTAGACATTAGAGAGTATGAGTGTGAGTTTGTTATTTCAGTGATTCTTCTTCCTTATGCCTCTTTTAATTGGTAAATGACTAAATCTGCCACCTCCTTCAAATATTGGCTTGAAAGCCACTTTCTCAATTAGACCTACTCTGACAACCCTCTTTCATTACAAATCTCTCTTCAGGATTCTTCCTTTGTTTTTTTTTTTTCTTTTCCCCATATTTGATATCACTTTCTAACATACAACAGATTTATTGTAAGAAAATATTATCAGCTCCAGGAAACACAAGTTGGTAAACAACTTTTAGTAAAATTCTGAACAAAACAAAGGAAAATTTCCTTTGATGTTTACAGTAGCTGCATCTCTGGAGCTCTCGGTATATTAAAAACATGCAAAAACAATGTTGGGCTACACCTAAAATGGGATTATGTCGACACTCAGATAATCATAAACATTTAACTGATTTCTACCTATCTGAATTCCAGAGACTTTGGAATATCCTGGCAGAAGAGACATTTCAACATGTAGGTATTCCCTGCACATTTCAGACCTTGTTTCGCTGGTCTCTACCCAGTAGATGCTGGTAACATCCACCAATCAGTTGTGACAACTAGAAGCCCTCCCCTAAAACGTGCACACCCACTAAGACACGGTGCTGCTCCTATTGTGCCTCACTGCTTGGATGGGAGACATTTTCTTCTCTACAACAGGAAGAAATAAAGACCAGTAAAAATGCAGGCAATTTTTAAGTTCGGGGATAGAAACTGGGGTGCGTTCTCATCTAATCTGTGAAAGAGTCTTTTGCTCAAAGAGCAGTGAAAACTAGAGTAGATTTGAGGACAGTCGAAAAGATATGACAAAGCCACCATATGGAAGAAGAGTGTGACAATAAACATTTACATATAGTCAAAGGTCCATCTGTTTAGAGTAGGAACCATAATCTTTGTAATTGTGTATTTTTTTGTTTTTCTTTCTAGCATGTCTCAGTAGACCGGGCATAGAATTAGAGAGCTTTGAGCTTAAAAATGGCTAAATCTAAAGGAGAGTACTTGTGTAGTACAAATGGTTAACACGCATGACTGCTAACTGAAAGGTTGGAGGTTTGAGTCCATTTAGGGGTGCCTCAGAAGAAAGGCCTGGTGATCTACTTCAGAAAAAATCAGCCACTGAAAACCCTATGCAGTGCAGTTCCACCCTGACACAACATGAGGTCTCCATGAGTTGCAGTTGACAGGATGGTAACTGGCACTAGAAAAACTAAAGGAAAATGGCAAGGAAAAGCCAAGGATAGTCAAAAGAGCAGAGTTAAGGAATAAATCCTGGGATCTGTGCTGGATGGAAGATGACAAAAGAAAAAGAGCTTGAGAAGAAGAAAAAAGAGGAATTCAGGGTTTGGAGTTTTCAATGATGTTGAAAATCAGGAGTAATGGCAATAATGATACACTCAGTTGCTAACCAGAAGATTGGTGGTATGAACCTACCAGCTGCTCCACAGGAGAAAGATGTGGCCGTCTGCTTCCACGAAGTTTACAGCCTTGGAAACCCTATGGGGACAGTTCTACTCTGTTACTACGAGTCAGAATCAACTCAATCGCACACAACAACGACAAACAGTTGAGAGGTCTGGATCACGTGGTAAACCATACCTTTTGGTGTTAAGTAGCTTCCCATTCATGGTGACCATATAGGAGAGTAGAACTGCCCTATACGGTTTCCAAGGCTGTAAAACCTTCCAGACGCAGACTGCCGTATCTTTTTCCCTCAGAATGGCTAGTGACTTCAAGCTGCCAAACTTTCAATTAGCAGCTGAGTGCTTAACAACCATACCACCAGGGCTCCTGTGGATCATGTGATTGTAGAGGTCATCTGAGTTGATGACTTCAGAGAATTAAAGGATTTTTGGAGGCAAAGTCTTACTCTGAGTCTTAACCCTTTCAAGGCTCAATTATTTTCTCCTTTTAATTTTTTGCTGGTAATGTTTTCACTAATGAAAGTTTGCTGATTAAAGGACCAGTTCAGAATATTTGTTATGAGTTATGGATTTTGACACCCATTATCTGGGATCACATGTGTCCTGGTGGTTCTGGATGACATAAATCCTGCCACTATGTGTCAATGATAAAATCTTTTTTTTTAATTTTATTTCTCAAAAGTTGTAGAATATGAGGTAAAACATGAAGGCACCTGGTAATGACTGCACAGTCATTTTTTCTAATCTCCTTCTTCTTACCCTTTTTATTGTTTTTCATTAAAATTTTCAAAACATGATACAATGCATTCTTCCTTACTGCAAAAGCAGTACTTACAGCCCAAATAAATAAAGCCAAGGGATTTTTTTATCTTAGGAAAATTACCACGACTGTGTGGTATTTTGCTGTTCTTCATAGCAAAAGCAGTACTAATGGCTAAGAAGCAGAAACAGCTGTCCTGGAATACTGCAGAACCGCTCACAGTGGTGCATTCCACCCGCTACACGTGGAAGCAATGTTTGGACCCTAAGTTGAATGCAGAGTAAGAATAACTTATAGGAGTTCCCATCTCTTGAAAAGTACCACTGTAATGCATCATTTCTTATTGTAAAGGCATTATTTTCTGTTCAGAAGCTAGAAAAGAAGGAAGCTGGTAACATCTGGAAATAATGAATGGCATAAAGGAGAAAGTGGCCCCTATGACTGAGTGAAGACTGGAAATAGCTTATTCTCGAGATAAGTACATTCTCACAAAAATATAGTAACTGGGAAACATAATGAGGAAGCTTATCTCACAGAAATAAAGGCAAACCTGTCAAAAGTTTAAAAAAATTCGTACACCTAGGAGGCATCAGCTAAGACAAGGCTCAATCAACTCAAAAAGGAGACCTCCAGCTCAGGATTCTTGAGTTTCATGGATTTCAAAAGGCTCCCACATAGACATTAAACAGGTTAAAAGAAGGCTACCCCTTTTCTAAAGAACTCCAACCGAAAACAAAACCTGTTGCTGTTGTCTCATAGAGACCCTACAGGAAAAAGTAGAACCGCTCCCTAGGGTTTACAAGCAGTATCTGGTGGATTTGAAGTACTGACGTTTCGGTTAGCAGTCGAGCTCTTAACCACTGTGACACCAGGGCTCCAGAGGCATAAAAAGTGGGTGGGATACAGTATGTCCCACAGGTCTTGAAAGGGTAAAGCTATTTTTCCCTACAACTTTCTTCTGAACTCTTTTTTTTTTTTTTTCCCAAATAAATCTTATAAAGATTTTTGATTCTGTTTATCTTTCTTGGAATGAAGAGTTGTCTAGCTACATCCAATATTTCTAGAAGAAAGTGTTTATGGCCTATCCTGTTTTTCTCACTGTCCTTTGGGTACACTTCTCAGATAGCATCAGAAAAGAATTGCTGGACTGAAGCCTTATGCTTTCATATTCAAGCAGCAAATTGGCAGAATTTTGTATGGCTCAAGCCAATTGAGTAAGGAAGACCATTTTAACAGAAGCCACTTTATAGCACTTGTTTGCCAAACAGAAAGCTCAGATACCAGCCTGTTTAGTAGAGAGCAAAAAAGCAAGCAAAGGTTGATTTCTTGGTCTGGATACATTAGGTTGATGATCAGATTTTCTAGACCCATTTCATGAGCTGGGAAATATTTATACAGTCTACTTCTATTTAACAAAGGTATAAAAGTCTTAAAAAACTACAATATCTTTCTCTGACCCTATTGTTAAAGAATTCAGGAAAACAAAAGGCAAATTATAATCCTCAGCAGGTGTGACCAGTGGCACTCTTATCGATGACCTGGTCCACCAAATTGAATGGAATTTAACTTACCAGTTCCAGTTTCTCCTTCCTCATTTTTAAATTGTACGTTATGTGTAATGAGAGGTACTTGAGAGCAGGTTAGCAACAGCAAAGCAGGTATTTTATGATCTCCTGAAAATCTTCTATTTGTGCAGTAGGAGGGAAGCTTCCAATTGGCATAGATTCTGGTCTCTTACCAGGGGGCGGTTGTGGCAGAGGACCAAAGCATATCCATACCATCTGCTCCAATTGGCAAAGTTAGTGTCAGCTGCCAATTGCGATTCTCGATGCAGCACCATAGGTCTTGTACTTCCTTTCAGATTATTGTAATATTTTACACTTTTCAGTGTGCTTCTGAGATTTTATTTTCTGAGTCATGTTAGGTGTTTTTATGAAAATTGGTAAAAGCTTAGTACATTTTAAATTATAATTTGCAACAATAGTTATATCATTTTAAAAATATGTCATGTTTCCTCTTAGGTTGATTTTATTATTTTTATATGTATATATTATCCCTTTTTATATAAAAAAATATTTTCTAATTGAGTTTTCTTCTAATGCTTTCAAATTTAGAAAATTCTTGCTACCACAAGAACCAATAATGTTAATTAGTACTTTAGTTTTTTGTTCATTTGGATATTTTTTTAATTTATATTTTTTAATTTTTTTTTTACTAAAATTCTTTAGGACCGAGGAGTCAAATAGCATTGGCTAAAGTTCTAGTCCCTGACTGTGGCTGTGTAACACTGGACATGTTACTTGAACCTTTCTTATAAATTCTAGTCTACTGAGGATTATGAAATCCAATGTCTTCTGCGCCTTATCAATTTCAATACTCAAATTTCAATTTTCAACTTACTTGGCTTGTCTGAAACATTTGATAGGACAGAAGATCTGGTCTTTGGAATATTCTGATCTGTTTTTTCCTCCACTAGAACATGTTTTTTTTTAGAACATGTAGTTCTGAGAGTTTGTTCTGCATTTGCTTTTCTGGATTCTCTTTCTCTGCCCATTCTTTAAATAGTAGCCGTCCCCAGAGTTCTTTGTTTCTCATCTATCTCTGCTTGGGTAATCTTAATTGTTTTTGTGGATCGAAATCCTACTTATGATGATTCCCAAATCAGTATCTTACCTGGAGTTTCTCACCAGCATCTCAACCTGGATATGTCCCAAACTGAACTTATCTTACCCACAAAATCCTGCACTTCCACTGACCTTATTATTTTGAAGGTAACACCTTTGTAGTAGGCAGTAACTTGAGAGTCATTTTTGACTCCTGTCTTCCCTTGCTCATCTAATCAGTCATGAAGCCATCCTGCCTTGACCTCATAAACGTTCTTTGATCCATGCTGCTTGCTTCTATTCACAGGATCCTCCCTTTTCAGAATGAGCCCTGGTAGAGCAGTGGTTAAGCACTTGGCTGCTAACTGAATTGTCAGTAGTTCAAATCCAAAAGTCACTGTATGGGAGAAAGATGTGACATTCTGCATCTGTAAAGATTACAGCCTTGGAAACCCTATGGAGCAGTTCTGCCCTGTCCTACAGAGTCACTATGAGTTGAACTCAATGGCAATGGGTTTTTCTCTTTCCAGCTGGGCTACTATAATAGTGAACTCTCAAGTCTCCAAGACTCCATATTCAACCACACCATATCTTCTCCACATGGCTAAGAGTCTGAAAACAAAGCTTAGCCATATTATGATACTGATTAAACTCTGTCAAAATGGCTACTCTACAGGTAAGGATAGCTTTTGGGTTGTTTTCTAGAACTTGCACATGAAAGACAGAAGATAGTTATTTGAATGAGAGAATGTTGTTGTTGTTGATAGAAAATATTCTTTCATTTTCTTTGGCTGGTCCATGTAGTATTGAATCATCACTAATGAAAAATAACAAAAACAATGAGAAAAATTTTAAAAGGAACAAAAAACTGAAATTATAAAAGATGAGAAAAGTGCATATGCATCAATTAATACTGTTTTTGTTGTTAGGTAAAGTCAAGTCACCTCCAACTCATAGTGACCCCAAATACTACAGAACAAATCACCCACTGCCCGATTCTTTGCCATCCTCACAATCATTGCCATGTTCAAGCCTACTGTTGCAGTGATTGTGTCAATCCATCTCATTGTGACATTACTAATTATTTATTAAGATAATTAGTTACATAATTAGTTATTCAAAAGCAATTAATTATTAATATAATTAATTCTTAGTTTATTGGATTAACTATTAAGATATTTAATAATCAGTAAATTAAGAATTAATTTATTCCAAGAACAAGTATCAAAATAAAAAGTTACATGGTTAAAAAGGGAAGCCTGGTGGCATAGTGGCTGAGTGTTACGGCTGCTAACCAAAAGGTTGACAGTTTGAATCCACCAGGTGCTCCTTGGAAACTCTATGGCGCAGTTCTACTCTGTCCTATAGGGTCACTATGAGTTGGAATTGACAACAGGTTTTTTTTATTTTTTTGGTTATGGTTACAAAATAGTAAGGATTATATCTATAAGACCTAGTAATATTTTGAGAGGTAATTATGAACAGAAGGAAAGCAATTAATAAAACACAAAAATAAATTATTGACAAAAAATAGTTAATGAAATGTAGAATCACTTCATTTTTTAAAAATTATTTATTTTTATTTAAATTTTTTTATTGTACTTTAGATGACGGTTTACAGAACAAACCAGCTTCTCATTAAACAGTTAATTTACATAGTTTTATGACATTGGTTAACAATCCCACGACATGTCAACACTCTCCCTTCTCAAACTTGGGTTCCCTATTACCAGCTTTCCCATCCCTTCCTGCCTTCTAGTCCTTTCCCCTGGCTGGAGTTCCCCTTTAGTCTCACTTTGTTTTATGGACCTGTCTAATCTTGGTTTCTCCAGTCTCTGTCAGGCCAGTAAATCTGTTTTTTTGTGTGAGTTAGAATTTTGTTCTACATTTTTCTCCAGCTCTGTCCAGGACCCTCTATTGTGATCCTTGTCAGAGCAGTCAGTGGTGGTAATCAGGCACCATCTAGTACTACTCAACTCAGTCTGGTGGAGGCCGTGGTAGTTGTGGTCCATTAGTCCTTTGGAATAATCTTTCCCATATATCTTTAGTTTTCTTCATTCTCGCTTGCTCCAGAAGGGTTGAGACCAGTGTAATATCTTAGATGGCCACTCACTGGCGTTTAAGACCCTGGACGGTACTCACCAAAGTAGAATGTAGAACATTTTCTTGATAAATGTCATTATGCTAATTGAGCTAGATATTTCCAGTCCCCACAGCCCTCAGCCCAGCAATTCGGTCCCTTAGGGAGCTTGGATTTGTCTATGGAGCTTCCATAACCTTACCTTGTACAAGCTGTGCTGGCTTCCCCAGTATTGTGTACTGTTTTACCCTTCACCAAAGTTACCACTTATCTATTGTCTATTTAGTGTTCTTCTGTCTTCATCCCTCCCCTCCCTCGTACCCATCAAAGATTTTTTCTTTTTGTATGTAAACCTTTTCATGAATTTTTAATGTAGTGATCTCATACAATATTTACCCTTTTGTGATTGACTTATTTCACTTGGCATAATGCCCTCCAGATTCATCTGCATTGTAAGATGCTTCACAGATTCATCATTTTTCTTCATCGTTGTGTAGTACTCCATTGTGTATAGGTACCATATTGTTTATTCATTCATCTGTTGATGGGCATCTAGGTGTTTCCATCTTTTTGGTATTGTGAACAATGCTGCAATGAACATGGGTGTGCATATGTATTCATGTGATAACTCTTATTTCTCTAGGACATATTCCTAGGAGTGGCATTGCTGGATCATAAGGTATCTCTATTTCTAGCTTATTAGGGAAGTGTCATAACGTTTTCCAAAATGGTAGTATCATTCTGCATTCCTACCAGTAGTGCATAAAAGTTCCAGTCTCCCCAAAACCTCTCCAACATTTGTTATTTTCTGGTTTTTTTTGGTTCGTGCCAGTAATGCCGGGGTGAGATGGTATCTCTTTGTGGTTTTGGTTTGCATTTCTCTAATGGCTAGCGGTTGCGACTGTTTCCCCTTATGTCTGTTAGATGCTTGAATGTCTTCTTTGGTGAAGTGTCTGTTCATTTCCTTTGCCAATTTTTAATTGGATTATTTGACTTTTTGTTGTAGAAGTGTTGGATTTTCCTGTAGATTTTAAGGATTAGACCTTTGTCGGATTTGTAACAGCCAGAAGTTTTTCCCAGTCTGTAGGTTCTCTTTTAACTCTTTTGGTGAAGTCTTTTGATTAGCATAAGTGTTTAATTTTTATAAGATCCAAGTTATCTAGCTTATCTTCTGGAGTTTGTGTTTTGTTAGTTATGGTTTGTATCCTGTTAATGCCTTTAGAGTTGATCCTATTTTTTCTACTATGATCTTTAGAGTTTTTGGCTTTATATTTAGGTCTTTCTTTGAGAATTTTTGCATCTATTTTCATGGGAACTATTGGTCTATAATTTTCTTTTTTTGTGATGTCTTTACCTGGTTTTGGTATCAGGGTTATGCTGGCTTTATAGAATGAATTTGGAAGTATCGCTTCCTTTTCTACGTTCTGAGATAGTTTGAGTAGTACTGGTGTAAGCTCTTCTCTGTAAAACAACAAAACAAAACAAAAATTCTCCAGTGAAGCCATCTGGTCACTTCATATTTACAAGGAAAATAATCTACATGAAGTGAATTGACATCACTTTTGGTGGATGTGATGTGATATCGCGGGATAGTGGATACTGTAAAGCCCTGCTCAGCTGCTCAGGATCTATGGACTCACCCCCAGCTGCCGGCAATCTCCACTGGTGGTGCTCATAGCTACGTTCCTCAATGGGAATTGCCCTTAACTGGGGGAACTGTCATAAAAAAAAACTTTCCTTACTTCCTGGGAAATAAGGGAATGGGGTGTGACTGGGAAACACTGGTACCGTAGTGGTTAAGAGCTACAGCTGCTATCCAAAAGGTCGGCAGTTCGAATCCTCTAGGCCCTCCTTGGAAACCCTATGGGGCAGTTCTACTCTGTCTTATAGGGTAGCTGTAAGTTGAAATTGACTCAATGGCAATTTTTTTTTTTTTTTTCTGGGGAGGGTGACTGTGTTCAATGACTGCCTGATAAGGGACAAAAGGCTTCATTTTGGGGCAATTCCGAAGGGGCATCCCAGCTCCAGAACTCCCAGTAGGATTGACTGAAGCTTCAGTTGTAAGCTGGATAATTCACCAGCAGATCATGTTCCCTATGAGGGAGCGCCCACATTGATGTGTGTGTGTGTGTGTGTGTCTGTGGCATGAGGTAGGTGTAAAGTTCTCCCTACCCCTTATAGATAGTATTTTCAACCCCATTTATTAAGATTTTTCTTTCTGCATTGAATTGCTTGATGCCCTTTAAAAATCATGTGTCATATATTTTGGGGTCTATTTCTTGACTCCATTCTCTTCTATTCACGTACTTATGCTTTCGTCAATACCCTACTGTCTAGAATTACTATAGTTTTATAATGTTGTAAATGTAGATAGGATTAATTAACCAACTTCATTTTTGTTTTTCAGAATGGTTTTGGCTGTCTTAAGTGACTTGAGTTTTAACATCATTTTGTCAGTTTAGTGAGAAAACTCTGCTGAGATTTTAACTGGGATTGCATTGAAACGCTTGATCAATTTTGAGGGACTCTTTCTAACAATATTGAATCTTTCAGTGTATAAAGATGATATATCTCTCCAAGTATTAGATCTCGTTTAGTTTTAGCAATGTTTTGAAGTTCTTTTAATTCCTGACTCGTCATTTTTTTTTTTTTTTGATGCTATGGTAAATGGTATTTATTTTACTTTATTTTTGTATTTGTTTATTTGTAGAATGTAGAAATACAATTTATTTATTTTTTGTATTGACCTTGTATTTTGCAACACTGCTGTATTAGCTTGCTAGATGATTTCTTGTATATTCCTTCATATAATCTATGTACACAATCATGCTGTCTGAAAATAAGAACGGTTTTAGCAATTCCATCTTATTCTGAATGCTTTTTGTTTGTTTTTCTTGTCTTTGCCACTTGTTAGACCCTCCAGTAAAATGTAAGTAGAGCAGACATCCTTATTGAAGATACTAGCAGGAACTCTTTCAGTATCTTACCACTAAGCGTGATATTTGATGTGAGTTTTTTTCTAGATGTCCTTCAATAGGTTAAGGAAATTCCTTCAATTCTTAGGTTGCTGAGAGTTTATATCATGTATTTGTATTGTGCTTGTGAACTGCTTTTCTGCAGCTATTAAAATCATCATGTTTTTCTCCTTCAATCTATTATCACACTAAGTTACATTCATTGATGTCCATATATTAAAGCAACCTTGTATCCCTGAGATAAACATAGAAATAAACTTGACAATGGTGTATTATTTTTGTTACATATACCTGAATTTGATTTGCTACATTTTGTTAAGGGTTTTTGCATTTATGTTCATGGGCAATATTGAAAGAGTTTTATTGGATTGGTATTATTTCTTATTTAAATGTTTGATAGAATTCACAGTGAAGCCATCTGACTCTGAGGTTTTATTGTTTACATCTCCTCCACCTTTTTTTTTTTTTTAATACTTTTTATTTTTAGGTTCTGTGATGATTTCTTTCTGATTATTAATTCTTTTAGTTGAGCTTTCAATATTGGTTCAAGACTTTCACTATAAGATGGGCTTAGGGGAGCAACCTATTAGGATGATATAGAAGAAAAAAAAATAGAAAAGCGTTCCTAAATTATGCTTTGCCTAGTGTTGTGCATAAAGAAACCTGAGAATGTATTATTTCCATATCAACATTGATGGGGAAAGGGGGTCCAAAACCTTCATCCAAGAGAACCTTTTGTATGGTTTCTGAATCACTACTGAAAAACAGAATGCAGAGAGGCCACCAGAGGTTGTCAATTGGGAGAGTATAGGCCATTAACTTGGACAAGGTGTCTTGAATATTCTCTCCTGAAAACTGAGGGAAAATTAAAATATTAAAAAACAAAAAAACAGGGCTTTTCAAATTATAGTTCTTTAGGTCAAAGGCCTTTGTTTTGGATTGGCATTTTTTATTTTGCTTAGCTGTTGTTCAGATACTGCTACTGAATTACTCAACTACTCAATCTTGGACAATAGTTCTACCTTCAGTGTTAATATTTCTGAAGTTGTTCAAGGTCCAAGTAAATCTCTGTAGAAAGTCAAAACAAAACAAAAAATAAAACCAGCTCTACCACGACCTCTTCAGGATCTTAGACTTTTGTTGCTTTAATCAAGTCTGGTTGGATAACATTTATTTTTGAGAGAAATCTCTATTTTCCTCTAGAGTTGGGGTAATTTGTTTTGTCTCTTATCATATTTTATTCTCCCGCCTCTCCAGATTATGTAGCATGAAGCAGTTGTGTTTCGTAATTTAAGTTTGAAGTAGGGTTAATTTTCTGGGTCATTAAAGGTTGAGAGTTGTTTTATTTTTGTTTCCTTAGTTATTTTTATTGTTTTCTATTGCAGCCACTCATACCCATTGCCATTAAGTCAATTCTGACTCATAGTGGCCCTATAGGACAGAGTAGTACTGCCTCATAGGGCTTCCAAGGAGCAGCTAGTGGATTCGAACTGCTAAGCTTTTGGTTAGCAGCCATATCTCTTAACCACTGTGCTACCAGGGCTCCAGTTGCAGCCAATGAAGAATAATTTAGTTAAAATCTCTATAATTAATTATTTTTAACTGGAAATCTGTAAATCATTTTTATCCCTACACATTTTTATTTTATAAAGGAATAAAATCAGTCAATACTTGTTTTCTTCTACTGTTTCTCTCTATATCACATTATAGATAAATCCATCAAGAAAGACAAATGTTTTATCTATTGGTGACCCCTTCTTTGCCTTTGATTCTATGGGCAGACACCAGCTATAGGTTATGAGAGAAAATGAAGATAAATTTCCAGCTAAAAATGCTTATATAGAACATTTGTTTGTGCAGCACCACTGTGAGAACAGAACGCTCTTGTGACAGATCAGAAAATAACTTTCCATGAAGGTTTATGGGAATCTAAGTTTCCTTATTGCACCTTGTAGTTTTTCTTTCTTGTCAACTTTGTTACATAATAATTTGTGTGCAATAAGCTATATCCATTTAGAAAATACAATTAAATGTGTTTATATTGTATTTTAATCCATTTGAATGTAATTTTGACAATCTGGATATGTATACTGTATGGGGCTAAGTACTTACTGATGAAGATCAAAGATTACAGCCTTCAGTATGGATGACACCTCAACATAAAGAAAATGAAAATTCTCACAACTGGACCAATAAGCAATATCATGATAAATGGGGAAAATATTGAAGTTGTTGAAGGTTTCATTTTCCTTGTATCCACAATCAACACCCATGGAAGCAGCAGTCAAGAAATCAAACATATTGCATAGGACAAATCTGCAAAAGATCTCTTTAAAGTGTTAAAAAGCCAAGATGTCATATTTGAGGAGTAAGGTGCCCTTGACCCAAGCCATGCTATTTTCAATCGTCTCATACACATGCGAAAGCTGGACAATGAAAAAGTAAGACCAAGGAAGAATTGATGCCTTTGAATTATGGTGTTGGTGAAGAACATTAAGTATACCATGGCTTGCCAGAAGAACGAACAAAACTGTCTTGGAAAAAGTACAGCCAGAAGGTTCCTTAGAAGCAAGGATGGCAAGACTTTGTCTTATGTACTTTGGACATGTTATCAGGAGACGCCAGTTCCTGGAGAAGGACATCATGCTTGGTAATGTAGAGGGTCAGCGAAAAAGAGGAAGATCCTCAATAATATGGATTGACACAGTGGCTGTAACAATGGGCTCAAACACAGCAACGATTGTGAGAATGGTGCAGGACTGGGCAGTGTTTCGTTCTGTGGTACATAGGGTCATTACAAGTTGGAACCGACTTGATGGCACCTAACAATAACAACAACAATATTCCTACTTATTCATTCATACCCTCATTTTGCAAATAAAATAAGGTGATTTTATTATTATAAAGGAGAGCCTTATAATTTGAATTGGTCATTATAGCTAATCATTGCCAGAGAAAATAACTGTTATCACTTACACAAAAGTAAGATAATCAGTTGGTCACACCTTGTCCAACTGTTTTATATTCCCTAAATTGGTTAGGAAGATCAAATTATTTATTATATTTTGTAACAAGTTAATCCTGAATCCCTGAAAACTAGGTTGTTAGCTAAGGGTAAACTAATACTCTTGGTTCAATGAAAAATGTGCTGAAAACTAAATGCTCCCTAACAATATCTTTATTTCTGATGTGATGATGAGTGATGATGATGATAACTTTCATATATAATTTCAAGGTAATAGATAACGTTCTTGTTATTTTTGTTTTAGAAAAATTAGAACTGTGAGAAATAGATAAGTCATTTGTCCATGGAGATGGACCAGAATTTGGGTCTTAAAAAAGTCTCACCTTTCCTGGGCTCTTTTTTTTTTTTTTTACAAATGAGCTACAAATGAGCTAGCTATCCATCAAAGGAAGATTTAGGAAGGCTCCAGAATATCTGTTAATGAATACTAATATTATTTATTATCTGATAATTTGATAATTTAAGATACACCCTTATACACAATGGCTTTTCTGCCCTGAGTTTACCTCTGTGTTAGCACTTATTATAATATGTTGGAATTACCTATTTACTTATGTTGCTCAAGACTGGGAAATCTAAAGGATTAGGCATTGTAGCATACTTATGTTTATATCATCATACATTGCACAAAGATTAGCATGTGGTATGGTTCATTGAATATTCATTGAAAGAAAACATGACTAATTAATTGAAACAATAAATGAATTAGTGAATGAATCTGTGCATAAATTATTTTTTACTTTAAATTTAATTTTCATTCATCTTTTTTAATAACTTTACATTAACACGTGCAATACTTTCCTTTTGCCTTTAAAAAAATATAGTTGTTTGTAAAATGTGAGTTCTTCCAAATATGCTTGGTGGTTAAAAGAGTTAAAGCAAACATGATTTATTAGTATCATTTGTGCTCTGTAATGAATTATTTGCCCAACAAATGTCAACTGGAAATTTGAAATGCATGATCACTGAAGCTATTTGGTGACTGATATTAAATTGGTGCTTATGTAGGAGTAGCACTCCCTGCCAGACTTGTCCCAATAGGTGAATCAGTGATCTCTGTCAAGTAAAAAATATAAAGCCACTGGTTGTGAAGAGAGCTGAAAGATGAATGGGATCACAGTGCGATTGGACATAACTTCTCAATGCTTGGCCCATCAAGCACAGCCTGTATTCTTTCTTGGCCTGAGGAGTACATGTCTTTATTATTTCCTCAATAAAATAATTCTGAAATTAACATTTAGGTGGAGTTTGGATTTATTTCAAATGTGAATATCTCTATAATGCAAATACCAGTCTCAATTTTAAAGAAAAAAAGGGGAAAATCCTAATTTGCCTAAATCCAACAGCTCGTGCTCATCTCTGTCCTCACTTGGCATCTCCCCACTAATGGAGGCAGAGTTGCCTAGATGCAATCTCCGCAATTTCACTCACGGTTAAAATGCTGCCTAATTCAGCTTTAAAAAGACAAGAGCTAGCTTGCTCTATTTGAATAAGCCCTAGTTTATTACAGGCAATGAGATGATCAAATAAAAGCCCAGCTGAATCTCAGTTACAGAAGAGATCTATTCATTTATTCAGTGCACTTAAATGAAAGCTGTGTCAGCGTATGACAGTCGTTTAATAAGACTAATCTTGATAACCCCTTGTAGTTTCTAAACAATGCTTTCTGTTGCATTTTGTCTGACATGCAAGTAGACTTGTTAATCCATGCCAGATTAAGCAAAACAACTTTTCTTTCCAACAAGATTAATAAATTTGTCCTTGCTAGTTTTCTAATTAAAAGAGCAAATGGCACGTACCACAAATCAGATTTAAAAAAAACAACAACTGGTCTACTTTGGCTATATACAAACATAACTCACCTCTGAATTTCTGCTAAGGGTCCTGACCAGCAATTTTATTTTCATCTGTAGATTGAGACAGAGATATTGAGCAAAAAAGGATTTGACCTTCTATCCCTATCAGAAGTTAATTCTACGAATAAAATAAACTCAAGAATGCTCTATTACAATATATAAGAATTAGTGGGTACAACTTCTTGATTAAACTGTAGTACAAATATCCCTCATTTATCAGAATCTGATCAGTTCCTGAACGTATGCTGAATGATCAATTTTCAGGTATTGGGCATCTGTATACCATTTTCAATCTATACATTTTCAGGCCAAACAAAACCCCCAATTTTTTCAAGTATCTTTAAAAGATTGTGAAATACCTATGTAAAAACTCATCATGTGAAACACCATCTACCTAATTACTTACCCATAGATGAAGTTTGGTGAGTATGTTTTTGTACAGAATGTGTACAGTATCAAATACAAACACATTTTTAATAAACTGCTGCAGACATAGGCTGTAACTATAACAACCATACCATTTAAGATCCAGACTGAGTCTGTTTTGAGTGAGAATGGCATGCTATGATTAATTACACTTGGACAACAGGCATAAATTGTGCTGGACTCAGCTCTAATGTTAAGAAACAAAATGACATGATAAGGATATATAAGGAATGCAAATATTATCAAGCAAAATTGTTACTTAACAGTGGAGGAGTTGCCTGAGTGGGGTTTGGTGGCAAGAGAAGGAAGACGAAGGAAACAGCCACCATGCTGACGGATGGCAGGTTAAGGGGAGTGTCACTGAAGGAGCCAGGGGAAAAGTAAGGTGAGAAATTCATCACTGTCTAAAACCGAGGAACTAATGGACCCAAGATTTGTGATAACTCTACTCCTCGTGATAAGGTAACACTGTCCTGTCATCACTTTGTTTTTTAACTTGGTACGTCTGTCCATGGCAAGATTATGCTCTTGAACAAGCACATTTTTTTCCTCCATAACCTTAAGTTTTGATTATGTTTTTGGCACTATTCATGTCCATTCATCTTCATATTAATGGTGAGCATCAAAATGAATACACCTCTCAGGAGTAAATCCTCGCCACTTGAGGCTAACAGTTTTTCAACATTTTCGCTGTTCACTAAATCCTGGCCTTATAAACAATATCTGAGATATATTTAATTATGTGGGAGGAGGGTGGCCAGACATTTCCTCAGCAGTTCAGAAGGCAGCAAAGAAAACTTCAAAACCAGTTTCTTCCATTCTGTCCTTTGTCTGTTGTCATAGTTGTCTTCCAAGCCTGAATACTTCCTTGATACTAAAACTCTTCCATACGTTTTTTATTAAATCAGCGTCATCCTCCTCATTAACCTGAACCGGGTACTGCTTAGATTAGGCCATGAGGGCTGTGAAGGTAATTTGGTCCAAAAGTTGGAATAATCACGTTTTGGGAGGCAAAAAGTTCGTTTCAGTATCATCTCCATAAATAGATGTTGCTGTTGTTGTTGGGTGCCATCGAGTCTATTTTCCACGCATAGTGACAGCATGTGACGGAACAGGGGTTTCTAGGCTGTAATCTTTACAGAAACAGATTACAAGGTCTTTTTCCTGAGGAGCTGCTGAGTGGGTTCGAACTGCCAATGTTTTCGTTAGCAGCGGAGCACTGAATTGTTGCACCACCAGGGCTCTTCCGATAAATCAATGACATTCAAAACACTCTTGGGGTATTGTCAATTATCAAAGAGCCCCGTATGTGAGATATTTCTTCTTGTTTCCTCATAAAACCACCCACTGCTGTCGAGTCGATTCTGACTCATAAGAAAGTTAAAAAAGCTGCTTCAAATTATGCGGTCATGAATGATTCCTAAATCTCCCAAACCACACCAAATTTGCTTTGAAACTCAAGCCTTTCCATCATCTCTTGGCCCCATTACTTTGTTTTTCAGATATTTGAAGACCTCGGCACCTTCTGCTGTATCAAGAAGGTGCTCAAAGGTATCCCTTGCTAGCTACAGATTTTCTTACCAAGATTGATGAGAAACTTCAAAACCAACAACACCCTTATTAAAACTGGGCATGGCTAAGTTTATGTCCTTTAAGCATATACCTTCCTCAATAAGCTTCCCTAACAGATTTTTTTTTTTTTTTTTCCTAAAGGATAAGCTCCTCTAGGCTTCTTAGGCTCACCTACATTTTCTCAAGATTTTATACTTTGTGTAACAGTTTTTTTTTTTTTCTTAAAAATGATGAAACAATGAAACTGATAGCATACAACTGCAAATACAAGATGCCATCTCTTTAAAAAGACTGTCGAGTTATGACTGCAGTGTTCCCTAGAGCCTCTTGTTTTGATTTGCTCAGCTTAGATATTTTCCCACACATGAACATGCACATATGTTATGGCTAATACTGAATTTAGGGTAAAGTTTTACAAGTTGTTATAGCAAATATATGGACAGAAAGAGTTACAATAGTGAGGGGTTCCTATGTATTTTGATTCAGGTGTTTCTAAGTATAGGGGTTGAATTGCGTCCTTACAGAATTCTTATCTACCTGGAATCTCAGACTGTGAATTTATTTGGAAATAGAATCTTTGCATATGCAATTAGTTAAGATGAGGTCATATTGAATTACGGTGGGCCCTAAATCCAATGATTAGTGTCACTGTAAGTAGAGGAGAGGACACACAGATGGTCACAGGGAGGAGGCCATGTGAAGGAGGCAGAGATTGGCACAATGTGTCTACAAGACAAGGAACACTAAGGATTGCTGGCAACCACCAGAAGCTAGGACAGAGATATGGTTTGGCTTCTCCCTCAGACCTGCAGAAGGAACCAAAGCTGCCAACACCTTGATTTTAGACTTCTGGCCTCCTGAACTGTAGGAGATTAAATTTCTGTTGTTGGAAGCTACCCAGTTTGTGCTAATTTGTTATGGCAGCCATATGAAAATAATACACCAAGTGAATTCTGAAATGAAAGTGAAAGACATCTTGGATGAAGTAATTTGATCCCCTGCAAATTCAAACAACTATTTGTAACCTGTGCCCATGCCAAAAGAAAAGAGCCATGTGGTCCATTCTCACCTCAATCATTGAGAAGGTTTGTCAGCAACTGGTTGGGGAGGGGCTATATAAACTGGATGTTTCCTTCCAATCCTGAGAGTTTTCAATATACTGTTTTTTTTTTTTTTCTACCTTTTCTCAAACTGTGTAATCTAATATCTTTAAAACGTGAGAATGGATCAGACTATCCAATCTCTTTAGTAGCCTGTTGCTATTGAAAAAACAAACTGCTGTCTTACGCTTGTTTGACATCTGTTAGAGATGCTCTACATCAATCTGTTAAAGTGATTCACTCTGAGCAGTTAAAAGATGCTATGCCATTTTGTCTTCTATCCAGAAAAAGGGCAATTATTTAAATGCATTAGGTATTTTTAAAAGCCAGCAATGCTTTATAAACAACACAGCATAATTCTGATCCTGTGATAACTGATGATAAAGAATAGCACTGAGACATCTTCACAATTCAGTTCAGATTATTTCTATCAAAGCCAATTCTCTGTAGGAAATAAAGCCAAACAACAACACTACTTACTATGATAGGATTCTTTATAAGCAAGCCTATTCAGGAATGATGTTTTAGTTTTTGCAATTGAATATAGCAGAAATTAATTGAATTTTTCTCAGGGCCTGAAGTGCAACAGCTCAGCAATAATTTGCTAAAGGTCTGCTGTGGCTCTTAAGAGGCATTTTATTTAACAACAAATGTGTAAACTTGATGTTTGTCTATGCATTTCTGTGGCTTTAAACCATGCCGATAGAGAAAACTGGAAGAGGGGAAAGACAGAACAAAGCAAAAAAACCTGTTTGATGTTTTCAACTGATCTAGATTTTGCAAGTCAAATATTATTATCATTAGTTAACCAATGAGTTTTTTTTTTTTGCCCAAGTGGCATAGTGGTTAAGCGCTATGGCTGCTAACCAAAAGGTCAGCAGTTCGACTCCACCAGGTGCTCCTGGGAAACCCTATGAGGCAGTTCTACTCTGGCCTATAGTGTCGCTATGAGTCAGAATTGACTTAATGGCAATGGGTTTGGTTTTGGTTTGGTTTAACTATCAAAAAATTGGTCTTACTCTCTATATTATAGTCCTTAGACATGTTATTATGAATTATGCTACATTGCACGTGGTTAGAATGAAATTAGCAGTATTTGTGTAATTACAAAGGTTTAAAAACATCTAAGAATGGATGGATCGCAGAAATCCAGGTGGGGGCCTTCCCTCTAAAATATAGCTGAATGTAAAGTTATCTAAGAACAACCTGTGAGGTTGAGGTTGATTGAACACCATCCATAGGGAGAAGCTATGAGTGAGCAAATGATCAAATAGATGATAAAAGGAAAGACATGGCAAAAATAGAGGATCAAAAATAAAGATGGGGACATAAGTGATTACATTTTATTAGGAAAAAGAAGTCATGAAATTGAACTTAAGATGGACAGAATGGATAGGTTCAGTTGGGAATTAGACCACACAAGTTTGTAGACATAGCAAGAATGAGGTTATGGACATGACAGTACAAAGTGTTTTGGGGGAGTTTGAGGTGGATAGCACAAAGGTTGGAAAAATTGATATAAGGCATATCTTAAGGGGGTTTGTAAACTGTCAAACACTTGAAGTTAGTTTTGAAGACAACAGGAGCCCTCAACAATTTGAACAGAATATTGACCTTCCTGGACCTAAGGTGTAGGTTGGAAATATATCCCAGGAAGCTTGTCAGTGGGAATACTGGATTTATGAAAAGATGCAAATTGGAGACTTTTTCATTTCATTAATTTTCACTGATTTGCTACTTCCTTAAAACTTGTGGAACGTCAAACATGTAAATGCACGGTAATTCTGTCATATGTTTATCAGTGTCTTGGCCTATTCTAGCTAAGGGCCAGGGAGAGGGTAAAAACATGTTATATCTGTGTTCCATTTAGCTTCCTATGGAGTTTGGATTCTTTGGATGGAAAATGATGAGCATAAAGAGTTTAAGGCGGAGATGATGATGATCTAGATTGGAGGAGTGGTTGGTTCTCAAAGTTCAGTTTGGGAGAGAATTACCTGGAAGATTTCCTAAGGGGGGAAACAGATTGCTGGGCCCCATCCCCAGAGTTTCTGATTCAATTGATGTAGGGTGTGGGTCTTGAGATTTTGCATTTTGAATATATTCCCAGATAAACCACATGTTGCATAACATTTTAGATAACATTTTAGTAAATATTGGGTTAAATAAACAAACAAAATAACCTATTGGTGCCGTTGAGTTGATTTTAACTCATAGTGACCCCATAGGACAGAATAGAACTGCCCGATGAGGTTCCCAAGGAGCTGCTGGTGGATTCGAAGTGCCCATGTTTTGGTTAGCAGCCGAACTGTTAACCACTGCGCCACCAGGGCTCCTGGGTGAGAGAAATGGAAATGAGAATGGAAGGTGAAAAGGGTGGGAAGGAACTCTTTTTAAGGCATCAGGCTGTTTTTCTTTTTTTGTTACTGTTGTTTTTGTTTTTAAGTCCACTGGGTATAATGGAGTCTCCATTCACTGTGGGCTCAGCCATTACATCATTTTTTCCTCCTTTTGTTGTTAATCATTCTATACCTTTTCACCTTTCCTACTTTTTATTCTTCCTACTAGGCAATCTGATGGAGCAGTTCTACTCTGTCCTATAGCTCCGCTAGTTGTAAGTTGGAATCGACTGGACAGCGCACAGCAACAACTTCCTCATGGAAGCTCTTACTTCCATGCTTCTTTTATTCCCCGTTTTTCCAGATTGTAATATTGAAAAGGAAACGCCTCAGAATTTAACAAGTCTTTCAAACGAGAAATTTTGTGTAAAGTCATATTTCTTATTCTGTATTTCAGAAAAAGAATGTATTCAGTGTATTATTCATAACTGCTTTGAAATTATCAGTAATTATGTTAGTTAAGCACGGATACACTTCTTTTTTGATGATTACTTTCATTAGTTTAAAACATGCATACATCTAGATATGTTTTTGAGAAATTGGTATGTGATTAAAAACACTTTATTTCAATCAAGGGTAATTATGCCGTCATGTATTGGCATAACAATGCTATTTCAAAAACACACTTAGGAGTAATTATTTTGTACTATTGTACCCTGTGTGTATCTGGAAGTTCACTATTTTTATGAACATACCAAAGCATAGCAGGTGGTCAGAGTGGTCTAATAAAGAGCAGAGTACTTGATTCATGAGACTTTTTTTAAGGAAAGTATTATAATATTCAGTGTTGGCTTAAAGCACATTAAGTTGCTGTGTACATATGGTAAATTTCTGTCATAAATGCACGGGAAAAAGTCAACCATAACATTATAGAAGTTGTCTATGTTAGTCATTGCTAAAAGCGCTCTGTTGTTGTTAGTTGCCATTGACTTAGCTCTGCCTCATGTCAACCTTATGTATAATAGAACGAAATGTTGCCTGGTCCTGCACTATCTTTCTGATCATTGGTATGTTTGAGCCCATTGTTGTGGATATTGGGTCAACTCATCTCACTGAGAGTTTCCCTAGTTTTTATTGAACCCTCTACTTTACAAAAGGAATCTAGTATTCTCCAATTTTACTCTCCATCTCAAAATGATCTCACTTCCAAAAACAAAGTATTATTTGAAGTATAGATAGTATATAGCTTTATCAGATTACTTCTGTCACTTTCTTGATATATATTAGTACTTGACCAAAAGAAAACATTTCTGAGAAATGGAAAGCCCCTTGTAATTCAGTTAAATTCAATTAGTCATAACTTCTGAGTTCTTGCAAGAGTTAACTAGAAATGGAATCTATAGACAACCTTATAATCTATGTCTTTTCTAAAAAGAAATCCAAGACAGCAAAAAATTATAGACTCATATGCATTGAACGCTTAAGTCTCAGGCTGTGAGTCCTTGTGATATATGTTAAAAGATTTGCCGGTTGCATTTACCTGCGTTGTCTGATATCAAACAGTGAAAAGCATACTTGATTTTCTTTGTATGCATGTCAGTCTGGGGGCACGAATATCCAGCTTTTGTTTATTATTGCTAAAATCCTACAAAGAGATTTAATTGGTAGTTATGAAAAGATACCTGATTAAATTGAAAACACCTGTGGTGAACTACTGGCAAATTGGATAAATCAGTCTTGAGCATTTTTCACAAAGTTGTGGCACTTTTATTGTTGATCTGGGGGTATTCAAATTCAGCACATAAAAAAATAGCTGTAGTTTTGCTATTGATAGTAGATAAAATAAATTTTATTCGATCTACAAATAAATTAATTTAATACCTGCCCTGGTGGCACAATGGTTAACAGCTCGACTGCTAACTGGAAGGTTGGCAGGAGAAAGACCTGGTGTTCTGCTCCTGTAAAGATTATAGCCTCGAAAATCCTGTGGAGTGGTTCTACTCTGTCACATGCAGCTTCTATGAGTGGAAAAGACTTGATGGCACACAACAACAACAACAGTACACAAGTACAATAACATACAAAGAATCCATGCAGAGATTTAACAGGAATTTATAATTATTACAAGATCGTTGGAAGACTGTAACTGTGAACAAAAGAAAACTGTGGGGTCATTTAGAAGATTTAACAATAACTTTCCATCAAATTAAAGGTGGGGTTTTTTAGATGTAAATCGTGGTTTCTGGAAAACAAATGGGGAGTAATAGTTAACTGAGGGAATATTCGAGAATGATACTTTATACTATTTAATCTTATGACTACATTAAGTAAAAACAAAAATACATATTCATGTATTAACCATATTGAACATTCGTGTCTCTAAGACCTGCAATTAGTGAAGCAATTCCAGTGTGATAGACATTTATCTCTGCTTAAATCAACCCAAATTCACAGGGAAAACCCAGAGATGGGACAGTCTTATTTTGTTCAGAGAACCTCAGTGGATCAACCACTTTCTATGAATTTTATTGTACTAGCAGGACCAATACAATTAGAGTAGCAAATATTTCTAAGTGATGGGTCTAGTATATCAAGTTTCCAGAATATGTGTCTTTTTATGTAATCTCACCAAATATTTTTCAACATCAGTTTTTTAGAAAGCCATCCCCTGGGAATAAAATTATTACTTGAATCTATTTGCACTTGGAAATCATTTCATTATCACCCGTAAAAAGAGGTGTTAAGACATTGTTTCAAGCATTCTGCTATATGGATGAGATAGAATCAACGTGGCACGTCAAAACGTAAGGCTAATTTCTCAACTTTGGTAGGACATTTGCACTCTGTGGTAGACAGAATTATGTCCCCCAAAGATAACCATGTCCTAATCCCCACAATCTGTAAATATGTTACATTACATGGTATATTAGTTTCTTCTTGTTGTTAGCTGCTGTTGAGTTGGCCCTCACCTCATGGTGCCCTACACACAATGGAATGAATCACTTCCTCGTTCTATGCCATCCGCATGATTGGATACAGATTAGACTACTGTGATTCACCTGGTTTTCACTGGCTAATTTTTTGGAGATAGATCACCATGCCTTTCTTCCTAGTCCGTCTTAGTCTGGAAGCTCTGCTGAAACCTGTTGAGCATCAAAGCAACATGCAAGCCTCCATCAACAGACGAGTGATGGAGATGCGTGAGGTACACTGGCTGGGAATTGAAACAGGTCTCCTGCGTGGAAGGTGAGAATTCCACCAGTGAACCATCACTGCCTTTGTATTAGTTTCCTAGGGCTGTCTTGACAGATAATAGCCCTGATGGTGCAGTGGCTAAGAGCTTGGCTGCTAACCAGAAGGTCAGCAGTTCAAATCTACCAGGCACTCCTTGAAAACCCTACAGAACAGTTCTACCCTCTCCTACAAGGTTGCTTTGAGTTGGAATTGACTTGACGGCAACCATTTTGGTTTTTGTTTTGACAAATTATCCCAAATTGGGTGGGTTAAGACAACAGAAACTTGTACTCTCACAGTTCTGGAGGGTAGAAGTTTGAAATCAAGATGTTGATAAGGCTGGTTCCTTTTAGAGGCTTTGAGGGAGAATCCTTTCCATGTCTCTTTCCTGGCTTCTGATGGCTGCCGTAATTCTTGGTGATCTTTGGCCTATAGATATATCGCTTCGATTTCTGCTTCCTTCTTTCACATTACTTTCTCCCTTGTATTTCTCTGTCCTCCCCTTTTCTATATCTTTTAAAGGCACTCATCATTAGATTTAGTATCAACCCTAATCTAGAATGATCTCAACTCAAGATCCTTGCATTTGTTATATCTACAAAGATTCTTATTGAAAATAAATTCACATTCTGAGGTTTCGGGTGGACATATCTTTTTGAGTGCTACTATTAAACCCACTGTACATCACAAAAGGGACATTGCAGGTATGATTAAAATAAACTCTTGAGGTGCGGCGATTATCCCGAATTATCTGGGTGTGCCCAATGCAATCACAAGGATTCTAAAAGGGAAGAAGAAGTCAGGAGTCTCAGAGTCAGAGAAGGTGATATGATGACAGAAAAAGAAATCAGAGAGAGAGGAAACGGAGAGGTTTTAAGACGCTATGCTGTTGGTTTTAAAGATGGAGTAGGAGGCCACAAGCCAAGGAATACACGTGGCCTCTAGAAGCTAGAAAGGCAACAAAGCATATTTTCCCCCAAAGCATTAAGCCTAGATTTTAGATCTTCAAAGATCTGGTGAAACTTATGTGAAATTGTACACTACAAATTAGTAAGTAAACACAAGTAAGCCCGTGCATACCTTTCTTACTGGCTAATCCTCCCTGGTCTGCATGGATGACATAGTTACAAATTATTACCAACTAGTTAGCTATTGAGTTTCAAAGTCGTGTTTACAAGTATTTATTAATAATAACATTATTTTATTTTTAATTCATCTTTGTTTTTGACAAAAATTAAGTGTATGAGAGTTTCAAAATGCTTCCTACATACAAATTTCAGGGGAAGAAAAAACCTGTTCTTATTTAATACTTATCGTAGGTACACCTGACACATTCTTGTTGCTGTAGATAGCAATAATATGTTCCATCAAATTACGGCACCAACTTAATACTAACTTTTCTATTTAACTCCATGTTGCCTTTTAATGTAATAGAGTTTTACAATTAGTAAAAAAAAAAAAAAAAAAAAATCCATTATACTTTCACATCTGACAGGTTTTTGGCCCACAAAAAATTCAATTTATTTGAGCACTAACATTGCAGCTAGCAACAATTTTAGAGTTTCGTGCTAATGCAAAAAAAAAAAAAATACCCTTGCAAAATTTACCACAATTGTTTACTTTCTGAAAACGAGCAGTAAACCATTTGCATAACATCTGCACTGCTTAGGGGGCTGAAACGCTAAAGCAATTAGCTCTGTATTCTATAATGCATGTGGAAACTCAAGCAACGTTGAAGTTGAGCTAACTTAATATTTAGTTAGAAGAGATAAGGCACTTTATTTGACCTTTGCTATTAGTGCTTCCTTAAATCACCCCATCACGGTAAATGTGTTAAGAAACTTGTTTTCAAGACAGTCCCAGGAAACATCATTTTAAGAAAAAAAGCTCTAAGGAACATTTCTTGAGTCTTTCTAATATGTGTTTGTTTAGATCTGTGTTAAGTACAGGAGTATTAGCAGATTTTCACAGCAGTAATGGTATAGTCTATAAAGTTGCAAGACCACTAAAAGAAATTACAAGGAATAAGGTGTTTCTGTGTAATTCCAGATGAGACATATTGACCAATACTTCTCAAATTCTAGACAAGTATTTGAACCTACATTTTTATTTTTAAGAAAATATGTTATAACTACAGTAATCATATTTAATTTTTAGTCATATGATTAGACAATGGATTATGATCTCATCTTAAATTGACAATTTTAGATTTATTACTAAACCCTATTAAATTCTCTGTTAAAAAAAGTCATCACGATTGTATGGAATAGCTTTACCTTAAATCTAGATACAGCATCAATATGTAGTTATATAGATTCTATAGGTAAAGCACAGTAATGTAAATAAAATATAAATGGGTAGAAAGATGTTCTGTTATACCGGAAAAACAAGAGTCATCTCACAGCTGAAGCAACACTGACACCATTCTATAAAAATGTCTAGAAATGTTAAATAAACATCATATGCATGTAATGAAATGCACGGCTATGCTTGCCAGAAAGAAAGGGAAATCAAAGGTGCCAGGAATGAAGAGCTGGCTGAGTCTGGTTGGGGCGGGAAGGAGAGGGTAGTGTAAGAAGTGATTACTGAGTTTCAAAACCCAAGCGGGGAAAAGAAAAGCCACAAGGACTCTGGGTTGCTGAGTGGGGAGCTGGAACTGGCACCTCAGCAAAAGCTGGGATCCTGGAAGGGCTATGTTGTTGTTGGTTGTCCTCGAGTTGCTTCTGACTCACAGAGAACCCATAAGACGGAGTAGAACTGCCGATAGAGATTCCTAGGCTGTAATCCTTATGGGAACAGATCACGAAGTCTTTCTCCCACAGAGCTGCTGGTTGGGTTCAAGCAGCCAACCTTTGGGTTAGCAGCCAAGTGCTTAACCATTTCCACCACAGGAGCTCCTTTTAGAAGGGCTATAGGCCCATTGAGAAGGCTTGGTGGCTTGATGACACATTGTGTTAGAAAAGACCTGGAGATCTGCTCCTGTAAAGATTAAAATCCAAACCAAACCCAGTGCTGTCAAGTCGATTACAGCTTAGAAACCCTTCTGGGGCAGATCTATTCTGTCCTATAGGGTCGCTATGAGTTGAAATCAACTTTACAACTGTCATGGATTGAATTGTATCCCCCCAAAATATCTGTCAACTTGGCTAGGTCATGTTTCCCAGTATTGTATGATTGTCTACCATTTTGTCATCTGATGTGATTTCCCTAGGTGTTGTAAATCCTATCACTATGATGTAATGAGATGGATTAGTGGTAGTTATAGTGATGAGATGTACAAGATTAGATAGTATCTTAAGCCAATCTCTTTTGAGATATAAAAGAGAGAAGTGAGCAGAGAGACATGGGGACCTCATATCATCAAGGAAGCAATATCAGCAGCAGAGTGTGTCCTTTGGCCCTGAGGTTCCTGTGAGGAGAAGCTGCTAGACCAAGGGAAGATTGATGACAAGGATCTTCCTCCAGAACCAATGGAGAGAGAAAGCCTTCCCCTGGAGCTGACACCCTGAATTTGGACTCGTAGCCTACTAGATTGTGAGAAAATAAATTTCTCTTTATTACAGCCATCCACTTGTGGTATTTCTATTATGGCAGCACTAGATAACTAAGACAACAACACACAACAACAACACCATGAACTCAATTAAAAAAGGCTAACAAATCCATGTAATAAGCCTGGCAAACAGTAAGAAAGCTATACCTATCCCTGGGTCAGTGCTCAGAGTAAGTAAAGTACAGTAACGTTTCCTGGAGAAAATGACAACAGACCTTTCCCTGTCAGGCCTAAATTCTGAATTTCCACTCTCCTCCTGGGATAACTGAGGAGGAAGCAGGACATCAATAGATCAGGTTACATTGTTTGGCTGCTTGTCAAACACTTCCCCTGAAATAGGGGCTTTTTGGAGAGCAGTGACACAATACTTTTAAATATCATGTTTCTGTGGTCACTGACATTCCTCTTTCCTAAGTTTCCTTTTCACCAATAACTCAATGACTTAATCTTGCTCCAAGTCCCTGGCCTTCCAGCCAAAATCTATCACCACTATTCATTCCATGCTCAGACCATCACTCTTTCTAGGCAAAGTGAGTAACGGGATTCATCACTCAGGGCTGATCCTAAGTGGGACAGGAATGTCGTTATTGTCCTCTTGAAGCTGGTGCAGTCTATGAGATAGTCATCTCTAAGTCAGGCTGAAATGTTTTCTACTTCAGCAAACTGGTCAGGGAGCTCTCCTAGAGACCAGAGATTGATTGCGGAAGGAGTAGCAGTCCTTCACTGTGGCAGAAGGAAAGCTGGGAGTTCTATCACAACTTTGTTAAGCTTTAGGAGTTACTTAAAAGTTATGCTGCATAGACTATCTCCAAATGACCTTGAGGTGTTACTCAGCACACTCAAATCTGTATCTAAGTGTGTCCATTAACAACCAGTTGATGCTGAGAAAATTAGGTTGAATGGATACCTGGAGTTCCAGGAGATGGTGTCTAACTGTTTTGGAGGCCTAGTAACAAAGGAAGCAATGTTTCTAAAAAGTACAATAGTTCTTTGGAGAAGACAGCACAGCTTTACTCCAAAACTCTATGTGCAGCATGGTGGTTGTCATACAAGCACCTGACAAAATTCCATCTAATATCCTGTTGTCCATTGACACATGGAGCCACCAATTCTATCGGCTGGATTGTAAGAGCCAAATGTTAGAGCTGCTCACACTCCAGTCTGATCATGTGTGGGCTTTTACTTTTTTCTTGCTTTACATTCCAATTAAACTACAGCTTTCAGCATCATCTGTAAATAGGATGTGTGGTATTACCGGGAAGGGGGCCTGCCTTGATGGTTTCCATCCAGGTTGCCTACGCTGAGGTCCTGGGCTCAGAGCATTCTCTGATGCGGAGGCAGGGAATTGGGTCTCTCCCTCTCCCAGTCCCTCTGCTGGTCTGGGAAATCTTCCTCCTTGTTCTGAACCCTAGTAACTTTCACTGTCTCTATACTACTTATAACTACTTGATCATACTAAAGCAATTAATCTTGTAGCTACTGGGGAAAGAGATGTCCTTCTGGTTGTGCACCCGTGGTCAAGGACTGCCATGCTGTTTGAATTTGAACAAAGCTTGGCAACAGGGTGGTCAGATGAACAAATGCACTTCTACTTACTCCTTTGCCCTGGCCCCCTGCACTCTGAGGTATAAAATCCCAAGACTACCTTGCCTCAGGGCATTTTGGTGCAATATAAACTTGGAGCCTCATGTGTGAGGAAGAGATTTCCTGTGTCAACTCACCCTGGGATAGGGGTCTGAGGGAGACTGGCCCCACAATGAATTTTACCCTATTCATCTGTGTCCTAACTGCTACGTAAGTAAAAAGTTTGTGATCTCATCACTGAGTAACATTAACTACTGTGAGCTGTATCCCTCTACAAGCCCATTGTCCATCCTGGTTCACCAGTATGTTCCTGATTATTGCGGTCCTCTTCCCCATATGGTAACTATATCAAGGCCCTCTGTTTTCGTGGGAATATATGTCTACCTACTAGGTCCCTAGTATTTTCTGTTCTCCAGGTCCTATCCCCATGCTAACATCAACAGAATAATTCAGCTTGATGTCATTTTGATGGTGGGAACAGCTGCCATTTGGACTCAGTTGTGGACGGGGTCAGAGACTGATGCAATGCTGAGACAGCACAGTGGATAAAAGTCTACTTCTATACTTGCCAGCCTTCAAACTATTTCTAGCGGTACTTCTTGATTATTAAAATATGTGGGGAGAGGCAGAGCCAAGATGGCAGACTAGGCAGACGCTACCTCGGATCCCTCTTACAACAAAGACACGGAAAAACAAGTGAATCGATCACATACATAACAATCTACAAACCCTGAACAACAAACACAGATTTAGAGATGGAGAACGAACTAATACGGGGAAGCATTGATTGTTTCCAGAGCCTGGAGCCAGCGTACCAGTCAGGTACGGCACAAACACAGAGAGCTGCTCCACCCCCCTGAACTAACCCCGGGAGGGGGACCAGCTGGTTCTGCGGGCAGCGTGGGACGCAGCCGGTAGGAGGAGTCCCTGGGAGGCAGTGACTGGTCTTGGAGCTGGAAGAGCAGCGTCCCAGCCAGGGAACCATCCCGCCGGGATTTGGACTGGACGCAGGTACGGCATAAACACGGAGAGCTGCTCCACCCCCCTGAACTAACCCCGGGAAGGGGCCCAGCTGGGTCGCGCGGGCAGCGTGGGACACAGCCGATAGGAGAAGTCCCCGGGAGGCAGCGACTGGTATTGGAGCGGGGAGAACAGCATCCCAGCTGGGAAAATCTGTCACGGCACAAGCACGGGGAGCTGCTCCAGCCATCTGAACTAACCCCGGGAGGCGGCCCAACTGGTTCTCGGGAGCGCCACGGCCACGCGGCTGGAGGGATGAGAAGTCCCCAGGAGGCAGAGACTGATTTTGGAGTCAAGAGTGCACCGTCCCAGTAGGGGAGCCTTGACGCTGGGTGTGGGGCTGGAAGCGGAGGATCTGACCATGACTCCAGCGGGCCAGACCCCCCGAGGGCAATCTCCACACAGCCAGCACACATAGGCGACGCGCCCACAGGAATCTCAGATATAATAGTCATTCCAAGCAAGACAAGCAACTCTGGCTATATTCTGAGGTGCTACTCTCCTATGTCTCTGTTCCCTCCCCCACCCTCCCCAGGCGGCTTCATTAACATCCGAATAGCCTGAGCCAGAGGGAGAACTCTGATAGGGATCTGACTGCATTTTTTTTTTAGCAGATTTTCTGGAAAAACTAGTTTCCCAGTGATGGCTCGGAGACAACAATCCATATCAAACCACTTAAAGAAGCAGACCATGACAGCTTCTCCAACCCCCCAAACAAAAGAATCAAAATCTTTCCCAAATGAAGATACAATCCTGGAATTATCAGATACAGAATATAAAAAACTAATTTACAGAATGCTTAAAGATATCACAAATGAAATTAGGATAACTGCAGAAAAAGCCAAGGAACACACTGATAAAACTGTTGAAGAACTCAAAAAGACTATTCAAGAACATACTGGAAAAATTAATAAGTTGCAAGAATCCATAGAGAGACAACATGTAGAAATCCAAAAGATTAACAATAAAATTACAGAATTAGACAACGCACTAGGAAGTCAGAGGAGCAGACTCGAGCAAGTAGAATGCAGACTGGGACATCTGGAGGACCAGGGAATCAACACCAACATAGCTGAAAAAAAATCAGATAAAAGAATTAAAAAAAATGAAGAAACCCTAAGAATTATGTGGGACTCTATCAAGAAGGATAACCTGCGGGTGATTGGAGTCCCAGAACAGGGAGGGGAGACAGAAAACACAGAGAAAATAGTTGAAGAACTCCTGACAGAAAACTTCCCTGACATCATGAAAGATGAAAGGATATCTATCCAAGATGCTCATCGAACCCCATTTAAGATTGATCCAAAAAGAAAAACACCAAGACATATTGTCATCAAACTCACCAAAACCAAAGATAAACAGAACATTTTAAAAGCAGCCAGGGAGAAAAGAAAGGTTTCCTTCAAGGGAGAATCAATAAGAATAAGTTCAGACTACTCAGCAGAAACCATGCAGGCAAGAACGGAATGGGACGACATATACAGAACACTGAAGGAGAAAAAGTGCCAGCCAAGGATCATATATCCAGCAAAACTCCCTCTGAAATATGAAGGAGAAATTAAGATATTTACAGACAAACACAAGTTTAGAGAATTTACAAAAACCAAACCAAAGCTACAAGAAATACTAAAGGATATTGTTTGGTCAGAAAACCAATAATATCAGATACCAGCACAATACAAGGTCACAAAACAGAACGTCCAGATATCAACTCAAATAGGGAAATCACAAAAACAAATTAAGATTAATTAAAAAAAAAATACACATAACAGGGAATCATGGAAGTCAATAGGTAAAAGATCACAATAATCAAAAAGAGGGACTAAATACAGGAGGCATGGAACTGCCATATGGAGAGTGATACAAGGCGATATAGAACAATACAAGTTAGGCTTTTACTTAGAAAAATAGGGGTAAATAATAAGGTAACCACAAAAAGGTATAACAACTCTATAACTCAAGATAAAAGCCAAGAAAAACGTAACGACTCAACTAACATAAAGTCAAACACTATGAAAATGAGGATCTCACAATTCACTAAGAAAAACGCCTCAGCACAAAAAAGTAAGTGGAAAAATGAAATTGTCAACAACACACATAAAAAGGCATCAAAATGACGCACTAAAAACTTATTTATCTATAATTACCCTGAATGTAAATGGACTAAATGCACCAATAAAGAGACAGAGAGTCACAGACTGGATAAAGAAACATGATCCATCTATATGCTGCCTACAAGAGACACACCTTAGACTTAGAGACACAAACAAACTAAAACTCAAAGGATGGAAAAAATATATCAAGCAAACAATAAGCAAAAAAGAAGAGGAGTAGCAATATTAATTTCTGACAAAATAGACTTTAGACTTAAATCCACCACAAAGGATAAAGAAGGACACTATATAATGACAAAAGGGACAATTGATCAGGAAGACATAACCATATTAAATATATATGCACCCAATGACAGGGCTGCAAGATACATAAATCAAATTTTAACAGAATTGAAAAGTGAGATAGATACCTCCACAATTATAGTAGGAGACTTCAACACACCACTTTCGGAGAAGGACAGGGCATCCAGTAAGAAGCTCAATAGAGACACGGAAGATCTAATTACAACAATCAACCAACTTGACCTCATTGACTTATACAGAACTCTCCACCCAACTGCTGCAAAATATACTTTTTTTTCTAGCGCAGATGGAACATTCTCTAGAATAGACCACATATTAGGTCATAAAACAAACCTTTGCAGAGTCCAAAACATCGAAATATTACAAAGCATCTTCTCAGACCACAAGGCAATAAAACTAGAGATCAATAAGAGAAAAACTAGAGAAAAGAAATCAAATACTTGGAAAATGAACAATACCCTCCTGAAAAAAGACTGGGTTATAGAAGACATCAAGGAGGGAATAAGGAAATTCATAGAAAGCAACGAGAATGAAAATACTTCCTATCAAAACCTCTGGGACACAGCAAAAGCAGTGCTCAGAGGTCAAATTATATCAATAAATGCACACATACAAAAAGAAGAAAGAGCCAAAATCAGAGAACTGTCCCTACAACTTGAACAAATAGAAAGTGAGCAACAAAAGAATCCATCAGGCACCAGAAGAAAACAAATAATAAAAATTAGAGCTGAACTAAATGAATTAGAGAACAGAAAAACAATCGAAAGAATTAACAAAGCCAAAAGCTGGTTCTTTGAAAAAATTAACAAAATTGATAAACCATTGGCTAGACTGACTAAAGAAATACAGGAAAGGAAACAAATAACCCGAATAAGAAATGAGAAGGACCACATCACAACAGAGCCAAATGAAATTAAAAGAATCATTTCAGATTATTATGAAAAACTGTACTCTTAACAAATTTGAAAACCTAGAAGAAATGGATGAATTCCTGGAAAAACACTACCTACCTAAACTAACACATTCAGAAGTAGAACAACCAAATAGACCCATAACAAAAAAAGAGATTGAAACGGTAATCAAAAAACTCCCAACAAAAAAAAGCCCTGGCCCGGACGGCTTCACTGCAGAGTTCTACCAAACTTTCAGAGAAGAGTTAACACCACTACTACTGAAGGTATTCCAAAGCATAGAAAATGACGGAATACTACCCAACTCATTCTATGAAGCCACCATTTCCCTGATACCAAAACCAGGTAAAGACATTACAAAAAAAAGAAAATTATAGACCTATATCCCTCATGAACATTGATGCAAAAATCCTCAACAAAATTCTAGCCAATAGAATCCAACAACACATCAAAAAACTAATTCACCCTGATCAAGTGGGATTTATACCAGGTATGCAAGGCTGGTTTAATATCAGAAAAACCATTAATGTAATACATCACATAAATAAAACAAAAGACAAATACCACATGATCTTATCAATTGATGCAGAAAAGGCATTCGACAAAGTCCAACACCCATTTATGATAAAAACTCTTACCAAAATAGGAATTGAAGGAAAATTCCTCAACATAATAAAGGGCATCTATGCAAAGCCAACAGCCAATATCACTCTAAATGGAGAGAACCTGAAAGCATTTCCCTTGAGAACGGGAACCAGACAAGGATGCCCTTTATCACCACTCTTATTCAACATCGTGCTGGAAGTCCTAGCCAGGGCAATTAGGCTAGACAAAGAAATAAAAGGTATCCGGATTGGCAAGGAAGAAGTAAAGTTATCACTATTTGCAGATGACATGATTATATACACAGAAAACCCTAAAGAATCCTGCAGAAAACTACTGAAACTAATAGAAGAGTTTGGCAGAGTCTCAGGTTATAAAATAAACATACAAAAATCACTTGGATTCCTCTACATCAGCAAAAAGAACACCGAAGAGGAAATAACCAAATCAATACCATTCACAGTAGCCCCCAAGAAGATAAAATACTTAGGAATAAATCTTACCAAGGATGTAAAAGACCTATACAAAGAAAACTACAAAGCTCTACTACAAGAAATTCAAAAGGACATACTTAGGTGGAAAAACATACCCTGCTCATGGATAGGAAGACTTAACATAGTAAAAATGTCTATTCTACCTAAAGCCATCTATACATTTAACGCACTTCCGATCCAAATTCCAATGTCATATTTTAAGGGGATAGAGAAACAAATCACCAATTTCATATGGAAGGGAAAGAAGCCCTGGATAAGCAAAGCACTACTGAAAAAGAAGAAGAAAGTGGGAGGCCTCACTTTACCTGACTTCAGAACCTATTATACAGCCACAGTAGTCAAAACAGCCTGGTACTGGTACAACAACAGGCACATAGACCAATGGAACAGAATTGAGAACCCAGACATAGATCCATCCACGTATGAGCAGCTGATATTTGACAAAGGACCAGTGTCAATTAATTGGGGAAAAGATAGCCTTTTTAACAAATGGTGCTGGCATAACTGGATATCCATTTGCAAAATAATGAAACAGGACCCATACCTCACACCATGCACAAAAACTAACTCCAAGTGGATCAAAGACCTAAACATAAAGACTAAAACGATAAAGATCATGGAAGAAAAAATTGGGACAACCCTAGGAGCCCTAATACAAGGTATAAACAGAATACAAAACATTACCAAAAATGATGAAGAGAAACCCGATAACTGGGAGCTCCTAAAAGTCAAACACCTATGCTCATCTAAAGACTTCACCAAAAGAGTAAAAAGACCACCTACAGATTGGGAAAGAATTTTCAGCTATGACATCTCCGACCAGCGCCTGATCTCTAAAATCTACATGATTCTGTCAAAACTCAACCACATAAAGACAAACAACCCAATCAAGAAGTGGGCAAAGGATATGAACACACATTTCACTAAAGAAGATATTCAGGCAGCCAACAGATACATGAGAAAATGCTCTCGATAATTAGCCATTAGAGAAATGCAAATTAAAACTACGATGAGATTCCATCTCACACCAGCAAGGCTGGCATTAATCCAAAAACACAAAATAATAAATGTTGGAGAGGCTGCGGAGAGATTGGAACTCTCATACACTGCTGGTGGGAATATAAAATGGTACAACCACTTTGGAAATCTATCTGGCGTTATCTTAAACAGTTAGAAATAGAACTACCATACAACCCAGAAATCCCACTCCTGGGAATATACCCTAGAGATACAAGAGCCTTCATACAAACAGATATATGCACACCCATGTTTATTGCAGCTCTGTTTACAATAGCAAAAAGTTGGAAGCAACCAAGGTGTCCATCAATGGATGAATGGGTAAATAAATTGTGGTATATTTACACAATGGAATACTACGCATCGATAAAGAACAGTGACGAATCTGTGAAACATTTCATAACATGGAGGAACCTGGAAGGCATTATGCTGAGTGAAATTAGTCAGAGGCAAAAGGACAAATATTGTATAAGACCACTATTATAAAATCTTGAGAAATAGTAAACCTGAGAAGAACACATACTTTTGTGGTTACGAGGGGGGGGAGGGAGGGAGGTGGGAGAGGTTTTTTTATTGATTAATCAGTAGATAAGAACTGCTTTAGGTGAAGGGAAAGACAACACTCAATACATGGAAGGTCAGCTCAATTGGACTGGACCAAAAGCAAAGAAGTTTCCGGGATAAAATGAATGCTTCAAAGGTCAGCGGAGCAAGTGCGAGGGTCTGGGGAACATGGTTTGCGGGGACTTCTAAGTCAATTGGCAAAATAATTCTATTATGAAATCATTCTGCATCCCACTTTGAAATGTGGTGTCTGGGGTCTTAAATGCTAACAAGCGGCCATCTAAGATGCAGCAATTGGTCTCAACCCACCTGGAGCAAAGGAAAATGAAGAACACCAAGGCCACACGACAACTAAGAGCCCAAGAGACAGAAAGGGCCACATGAACCGGAGACCTACATCATCCTGAGACCAGAAGAACTGGTTGGTGCCCGGCCACAATCGATGACTGCCCTGACAGGGAGCACAGCAGAGGACCCCTGAGGGAGCAGGAGATCAGTGGGATACAGACCCCAAATTCTCATGAAAAGACCAAACTTAATGGTCTGACTGAGACTAGAGGAATCCCGGCGGCCATGCTCCCCAGACCTTCTGTTGGCACAGGACAGGAACCATCCCCGAAGACAACTCATCAGACATGAAAGGGACTGGTCAGCGGGTGGGAGAGAGACGCTGATGAAGAGTGAGCTAATTATATCAGGTGGACACTTGAGATTGTGTTGGCAACTCTTGTCTGGAGGGGGGATGGGAGGATAGAGAGAGAGGGAAGCCGGCAAAATTGTCAAGAAAGGAGAGACTGAAAGGGCTGACTCAAGAGGGGGAGAGCAAGTGGGAGTAGGGAGTGAGATGTATGTAAACTTATATGTGACAGACTGATTGGATTTGTAAACGTTCACTTGAAGCTTAATAAAAGTTATAAAAAAAATAAAATAACTATATATGCTGAGGCCATGAAAAAAATCTTAATGGTAAAAATTAAAACTGTTTCACGACCTTTAAAAATTTTTGTCAAAACGTTAAAAACTCTTACTTATGTTATAAATATATAAGTACATGAAAAATACAACATTGATGTATTTATTGTAATTTAAAGCATTGGAAACATTGAGCATTAAAGTATTTCTTTGGAAAAATTAAAAAAAAAAAAAAATATGTGGGACAAGGGCATTCACCAGATCTCTGACTGCACACCAGGTGGCAAAGGCTGCTTATTCACTCTAGTAAAAGCAGACAGTATCTGGAGTATTAGCTTTTTGGGGTCGCCAAATAATTGTCATTGTTATTAGTTGCCATGGGGTTGATTCTGACTCACAATGACCCCATATGTGCCATGTAGAACTGTGCTCCATAGGGTTTTCAAGGATGTGACCTTTTCGAAGCAGATTGCCAGGCCTGTCTTACCGGGTGCCTCTGGTTGGGTTTGAACAGCCAAACTTTTGGCTAGGAGTGGAGTGCTAAACCATGGCACCACCCAGGGACTCCACACCAAATAATTAAGCTGATAAAATCCTCTGTCATTTTCCACAACCCCTCTATCTTCTACACTTACAAAAAACGTCTCTTAAATAAATGTAAATGATATAGTAAATAGGAATATGCCTGAATCATTTCAATCTTTGATGCTGGTAATGAGATCTGTGATGCCCCCTGGGATCTGCTACTGCTTTTCTAGAGAGATTTAGGGAGCTCAGGAGCAGAGGAACTAATAGGATGGAATAAGGGC
Source organism: Elephas maximus indicus (assembly GCF_024166365.1). NCBI lineage: Eukaryota > Metazoa > Chordata > Mammalia > Proboscidea > Elephantidae > Elephas > Elephas maximus. Next base: position 73,944,311 of record NC_064829.1, on the reverse strand, counting down.
CACACTGAGAGTTTTATTGGAGCCCTGATGGTGCAGTGCTTAAGAGTTCAGTTATTAATCAAAAAGCAGCACTTTGAATCCACCAGCCATGCATATGCGGGGAGTTCTACTGTGCCCTACAGGGTCTCTGTGAGTTAGAATCAACTTGATGGCAGTTGGTTTGGTTTGAGACTCTTGTTAGTTATATTGGGCCAAAACTCCATTTTATTTCTGACATCAATTAGGCTCCATATGACAGGTGGACCAGGGGTTTGTCCTCTCAGATTCATAATCAATGTCTAATAATCCCCAAATGATCTGTGTATTTATCTTTCGTCTTTTCACAGTTACTGGAGTAAATAGCTGTTAGACTATTGAGAAATGCTAAGAAGAAGATTCATAGCACTTATGATTGGGAGGTCTGTGAGCAAATAGGAGAGCCCCTGTGTCCAGTGTATAAACACAAATAGGCAGCCTTTGAACACTGAAGGATACTAAAAAGTGAGAAAGAAGAGGTATTCCCTGCAAGAAGCTTATTTTATGAGGAAGGAGAGAGAGAAAGGGACTGAGCAATACACAAGGACAAAAATGAACAAAATAGTAAATAAGATAGAATATAGCTGATCAGAGTCACAGTAAAAAAAAAGATGTACCCTAGTAGATTGGGGGAAAAATGTGGAAGAGAACTCAAATTCTTTTTAAAAAGTCCAGACTTACTTGGCCAGTAGAGACTAGAGGACTCCTTGAGACTATCATCCTGAGATACTCTTTAAACCTTGAACCAAAACTATCCCCTGAGGCCACCTTTTAGCAACATAACAGACTGACACACAAAATAAAGAATATTACCTGTGAGTACGGTGTGCCATTAAAAAATCATCTGTATGAAACCAAAAAGTCAACGATTACTCTAAGGCAAAGATGAACAAGATGAGGGGTTAGGGAAACTAGAGCACTAGAAACAGAACAACCAGAATGCAATTAAAGAGAATGTTGACACACTGTGAAAAATGTAACTAATGGCATGGAATCATTTTTGTAGAAATTCTCAGGTGGGAACCTAATTTGCTATGTAAACTTTCAATGGAAAAACAATAAAATATTATTTTAAAAAAGGTAGACTATAGAGCACTATCAAAATGCAAGAAAAAGGAAGACATAAGAATATATATTTTTTAAAGTAAGTGACAATATTCTATGAAAACCTTTATGCTACGGGTATAAAACTTGGGGCAATGAACAATTTTCTAAAGATAATACTATATGCAAACTGACAAAGTAGGAAATCAAAAAGTAGAATAATTTTATAAACATTGAATAAATCAAATGAATCACTTAAATTCTATTAAAAAACCAACCCAGTGATTTGGACCTTCAAAGAACATTTAACTACCATCTTATAAACGTCTGTCCAGTGATTATGAATTCGCACACACACACCTGCAAATTACATTGAATCTTACCTAGCATTCATGCCAAAGACAGTAGCAGTAAGGAAATTATATTCCAATTTCCATAAAGAACAGAGGTAGAAAATAAAAATTAAATACTGACAAATTTAAGCCATCAAATCATGTTTTTAAAACATGATCATATGGAATTCATCCCAGCTAAAATATGCATGTATAATTTGACATTGTACCTACCAATTATCCTTGAATCAGTTCTGGCTCATGGCAACCGCATGTGTGTCAGAATTGAACAGTATCCTATACGGTTGTCAATGGCTGATTTTTCAGAAGTAGATCGCTAGGCTTTTCTTCCAAAATGCCTCTGGGTGAACTTAAACCTCCAAACTTTCAGTTAGCAGCCGAGAGCGTTAACTATTTGTGCCACCCGGGGACTCCAATGCGGCCTTAGCAAATACATATAACTCTGTTTACCTATCTATCTACCTATTTGATACATGGACAGAATTATATATATATATAATCAATTTACATTATATATATATACACACTTAGATATACACATTATCTAAAATGATGCCCAAAAGGCATTTAGTAAAACTGAATTCATAATAAACACTCTTGAAAGTATGGAATAGAAGGACACTTCTTTAACATGATAAAAATCCACAGTAAATATCCCACTTCTTGCTGAAATATTGGAAGCATAGCAGGGCACTGGATCCCTTTCTGCCTCATTCAAAATCCTTGCTTACCTCAGTACATGAGTGTATGCCATAACAATAACCCTCATGTCATATAAACCTACAATAGAGCTTCAGGGAGCTTAGAAAGTATATATTTCAGCCTCTTTCTTTTACTGTGAGGAAACAGGTCTGAGTGAGTTTAAGTGATTTGTCTACATTTACTCGACCAGTGACCAGAGGAACCTTGATTGAAGCCACGTTACGTAAAAGGAAAAAAAAAAGTCACCTGAAAAGATGCTGGCTTATGTATTCTCTCATTAAAACAAAACAGCACACACACACAATGGTAATTAATCTTATTTATTGATTGTTGGTCACTTATTTTAAAAAGGTCATCAACCTCAGCCACCTTAATCTCAAAACAATGATAGAGTAGAAATTTCCAAATCACAAGGTTCTCAATGGTAATCAAATGGTATCTTAGTCATCTAGTGCTGTTATAACAGAAATACCACAAGTGGATGGCTTTAACAAAGGGAAATTTATTTCTTCACGGTAAAGTAGGCTAAAGTCAAAATTCAGGGCATCAGCTCCAGGGGAAGGCTTTCTATTTTAGCTCTGCAGGAAGGTCCTTGTCATCAATCCTCCCCTGGACTAGGAGTTTCTCCATGCAGGAACCCTGGGTCCAAAGGACATGCTCTGCTCCCAACACTGCTTTCTTGGTGGTATGTGGTCCCCCTGTCTCCCTGCTCACTTCCCTTTCCTTTTCTCTCTTGAGAAATAAAAGGTGGTACAGGCCATACCCCAGGGAAACTCCCTTTACATTGGACCAGGGATGTGACATAAGCAAGGGTGTTATGTCCCATCCTAATCCTCTTTAACCACAGGAAGAGATTATGATTTATAACACAGGGAAATCACAAAATGGAGGACAACCACACAATACTGGGAATCATGGCCTAACCAAGTTGACGCATATTTTGGGGGGACACAATTCAGACAAATGTTATAATACCAACCTATGCTAATTGATCACTTTGGTTTCATGGGAAAAATGTATAAGACGACTTTAATTAAGGTTCTATATTAAATCTGGATGGTCCAATGGTTTATCTGTTCTATTTACAAAGTATAAAGCCAGGAAATGTGAAGTGCAAGTTTTTAGGAACAAGAAACCAAAATGTTTTGTCAAAAGTCAGTTAGAACCTAAGCTTTTTCACAGAAGTGACTATATGACAGGCCCAATAAAGCTTACAATGAATGAAAATAAGTCTGAGGTGCATCTTTTCTTGCTATGAAACTTTTTGATTTTCTGCTCCCATCTCCCCAGCTCTGGGTATTCAGTGAGGTCCATCATAGTTTAAACTTAAGCCCTTAATAGTTAGCAAAAGCATTATGTCTACATACCAATTTAGTTCTCTTTGCTTACAGCTGCAGTGTTGGCAAAGTGTTGAAATGTTCGTCATCACAGATGTCACTCAATCAGAATCACAAGCCAATCAGGTATTCCAAACCAGATGCTTAGCCAGAGAGGTGTGTTAAAAGGTTGTCCTCATTTAGCTATTTTAGGCAACTTAAAATAGTGACCATAGCTAAAATGAAATCATACAGAAAATATTGACTTCATTGCATTTTTTTTAATGGGTTTTGGTTGTATGATGTTTTTGTTCAAAGAATTTATGTACTGCTAAAAAAAAAAAAAAAAAATTTTTTTTTTTTTTTTTTTTAAAGGCCATGGAAGACCTGGTGGTGCAGAGGTTAAGTGCTAAGCTGCTAACAGAAAGGTCAGTGATTCAAACCTACCAGCTGCTCCATGGGAGAAAAGATGTGACAGTCTGCTTCTGTAAAGATTACAGCCTTGGAAACCCACTGGGGCATTACTACTCTGTCCTATAGGGTCGCTATTAGTCAGAGTTGACTCTACCGCACTGGGATTGGGTTTATAAGACCATAGGCTTGCTATGAGTCAAAAATGACTTGAGGGCACCTAAAAACAAGACCAAAACAAAACACAGACAATATCATACCAATTAAAAAATACAAGTCACGAAAAAGAATGTGTTTTTGATTGTAGCTGTTCCTGCAGAGTTGATTCAGACTCCTGGGGTCCTCAAAGAATAGCCCATCGTTCATCTCACAAAAGGTGAACTGACTACAATATGTTAAGAATAGTTAACTATAAGGTAGGGAACCCATACTAAAATAACTACCTTGGCCAAGTAGGTAAGGGGGACTAACAAGTGAAAGGTGCCAACATCACTGGGAGTGATGGGATTATAGCATTTTAAACTATTCAGGCTAGTTCTAAAAGAAGGCTGTTGTTGTTTTTCCACTTCTTCAGTTGATTTTTATCATGCAAGAATGAACGCCTAGTTTTAGGAGAACAATTTAAGATCCCAGAAAATCTGGATGTTTATGTGGAATTTCTTGACTTTTAATATGCTGGGTAGGTCAAATAAAATACACCTTCAGTCCTACTGGCATCCAATTTGTTACATTTCTTTTAGGTTGTGAGAATCTTCAATTACTACTCTCAGCTTGATGAGCCTGCTTATTTATGTGAGGTATCATACTGGGAGCTTGCCCAATTTCTCCCTTCCTTCTACTTTATTTATTCATTCATTTTTCTTGCCTTCAAGAGATGGGGCCAAAAAAATCATGCTTCTTATTAGTTGGAAGTTGTTCAAGTGTTTTGAAATAAGTAAGAGACAAGGGAAATTAATATACATGTAGATATCTCAGAAATGATAACCCACCAACCCACTGCCATCAAGTCGATTCCGGCTCATAGCAGAAATGATAGAAAGAGTAAAAAACAAAACACAAAACGTAGTAACTGGTAACTGTAATGGAAAAGTCTAGATTATCTTTATCAACTCTATTGACTATATTAAATTTCTGACAACTAATTTGATCAATACAATCCTGGACATGAATGGATTACCTTACTGGGGGGAAAAAAAGCTGACTAATTTTGTAAATTAACCCACTAAACTAATCTTTACTTTGAGAATCTCACTAGGGAAGAAGACATTAACATGTAAACTGGGTGTGGGGGTAGGGATAGAAGAAAGAAGAGAAAAAGAATTTTTTTTAGTTGAATTTTTAATTGCACTATTGCTGGGACTCAAGTGGCTTTTAATTAAAATGTTTCCAAAATGCATTTTTTTCCTTGAAGGTATATTTTTCAGTCTTTCATTTGACTAGGCTGAAGATTTTCCATGGCAAGTTTTCATTTTTTAATTAACTTTTATTGAGCTTCAAGTGAACGTTTACAAATCAAGTCAGACTGTCACATATAAGTTTATATACACCTTACTCCGTACTCCCACTTGCTCTCCCCCTAATGAGTCAGCCCTTCCAGTCTCTCCTTTCGTGACAATTTTGCCAGCTTCCCACTCTCTCTATCCTCCCATCCCCCCTCCAGACAGGAGATGCCAACACAGTCTCAAGTGTCCACCTGATATCATTAGCTCACTCTTCATCAGCATCTCTCTCCTACCCACTGTCCAGTCCCTTTCATGTCTGATGAGTTGTCTTCGGGAATGGTTCCTGTCCTGGGCCAACAGAAGGTTTGGGGACCATGACTGCTGGGATTCCTCTAGTCTCAGACCATTAAGTATGGTCTTTTTGTGAGAATTTGGGGTCTGCATCCCACTGATCTCCTGCTCCCTCAGGGGTTCTCTGTTGTGCTCCCTGTCAGGGCAGTCATCGATTGTGGCCGGGCACCAACTAGTTCTTCTGGTCTCAGGATGATGTAGTGTAGGTCTCTGGTTCATGTGGCCCTTTCTGTGAAATGTTCTTTTTGATAATGAATGAAACTGCTTTTGCTGTGTCCCAGAGGTTTTGATAGGAAGTATTTTCATTCTCGTTGCATTCTATGAATTTCCTTATTCCCTCCTTAATGTCTTCTATAACCCAGTCTTTTTTCAGGAGGGTATTGTTCAGTTTCCAAGTATTTGATTTCTTTTCCATAGTTTTTGTGTTATTGATTTCTACTTTTATGGCCTTGTGGTCTGAGAGGATGCTTTGTAATATTTTGATGTTTCGTATTCTGCAAAGGTTTGTTTTATTACCTAATATGTGGTCTATTCTAGAGAATGTTCCAAGTGCACTAGAAAAAAAAGTATATTTTGCAGCAGTTGGGTGGAGAGTTCTGTATAAGTCAATGAGGTCAAGTTGGTTGACTGTTGTAATTAGGTCTTCTGTGTCTCTATTGAGCTTCTTACTGGATGTCCTGTCCTCCGAAAGTGGTGTGTTGAAGTCTCCTACTATAATTGTGGAGGTGTCTATCTCACTTTTCAGTTCTGTTCAAATTTGATTTATGTATCTTGCAGCCCTGTCATTGGGTGCATAAATATTTAATATGGTTATGTCTTCCTGATCAATTGTCCCTTTTATCATTATGTAGTGTCCTTCTTTATCCTTTGTGGTGGATTTAAGTTTAAAGTCTATTTTGTCAGAAATTAATATTGCTACTCCTTTTTTGCTTATTGTTTGCTTGATATATTTTTTTCTATCCTTTGAGTTTTAGTTTGTTTGTGTCTCTAAGTCTAAGGTGTGTCTTTTGTAGGCAGCATATAGATGGATCGTGTTTCTTTATCTAGTCCGAGACTCTCTGTCTCTTTATTGGTGCATTGAGTCCATTTATATTCAGCGTAATTATAGATAAGTAAGTGTTTAGTGTTGTCATTTTGATGCCTTTTTATGTGTGTTGTTGACAATTTCATTTTTCCACTTACTTTTTTGTGCTGAGACGTTTTTCTTTGTAAATTGTGAGATCCTCATTTTCATAGTATTTGACTTTATGTTTGTTGAGTCGTTACCTTTTTCTTGGCTTCTATTTTGAGTTATGGAGTTGTTATACCTCTTTGTGGTTACCTTAATATTTACCCCTATTTTTCTAAGTAAAAACCTAACTTGTGTTTTCCTATATCGCCTTGTATCCCTCTCCATATGGCAGTTCTATGCCACCTGTATTTAGTCCCTCTTTTTGATTATTGTGATCTTTTACGTATTGACTTCAATGATTCCCTGTTTTGAGCATTTTTTTTTTTTTAATTAGTCTTAATTTGTTTTTGTGATTTCCCTATTTGAGTTGATATCTGGATGTTCTGATCTGTGACCTTGTGTTGTGCTGGTATCTGATATTATTGGTTTTCTGACCAATTTCCTTTAGTATTTCTTGTAGCTTTGGTTTGGTTTTTGCAAATTCTCTAAGCTTGTGTTTATCTGTAAATATCTTAATTTTGCTTTCATATTTCAGAGAGGGTTTTGCTGGATATATGATCCTTGGCTGGCACTTTTTCTCCTTCAGTGCTCTGTATATGTCATCCCATTGCCTTCTTGCCTGCATGGTTTCTGCTGAGTAGTCTGAACTTATTCTTATTGATTCTCCCTTGAAGGAGACCTTTCTTTTCTCCCTGGTTCCTTTAAAATTTTCTCTTTATCTTTGGTTTTGGCAAGTTTGATGATAATATGTCTTGGTGTTTTTCTTTTTGGGTCAATCTTAAATGGGGTTCGATGAGCATCTTGGATAGATATCCTTTCATCTTTCATGATGTCAGGGACGTTTTCTGTCAGCAGATCTTCAACTATTTTCTCTGTGTTTTCTGTCCTCCCTCCCTGTTCTGGGACTCCAATCACATGCAAGTTATCCTTCTTGATAGAGTCCCACATGATTCTTAGGGTTTCTTCATTTTTTTAAATTCTTTTATCTGATTTTTTTCAGCTATGTTGGTGTTAATTCCCTGGTCCTCCAGATGTCCCAGTCTGCATTCTAATTGCTCGAGTCTGCTCCTCTGACTTCCTATTGCGTTGTCTAATTCTGTAACTTTATTGTTAATCTTTTGGATTTCTACATGTTGTCTCTCTATGGATTCTTGCAACTTATGAATTTTTCCACTATGTTCTTGAATAATCTTTTTGAGTTCTTCAACTGTTTTATCAGTGTGTTCCTTGGCTTTTTCTGCAGTTTGCCTTATTTCATTTCTGAGGTCATCCCTGATGTCTTGAAAAAAAAGCATTCTGTAAATTAGTTTTTTATATTCTGTATCTGATAATTCCAGGATTGTATCTTCATTCGGGAAAGATTTTGATTCTTTTGTTTGGGGGGTTGTAGAAGCTGTCATGGTCTGCTTCTTTATGTGGTTTGATATTGACTGCTGTCTCCGAACCATCACTAAGATATAAAAAAAAAAAAGATATAGTACTGATTTATTCTATATTTGCTCACTGAGGCCCATCTTGTTTTGTTTTCTTTCAGTATACGTAGATGGGCTACTAAATTGTGCTGTCTTGTTTGTTGTAGGCCTTGACTTACTTATGACCTATTACCAGCTGGTTTGGGCTGTTGCCAGATATATATGCCTGAGTCTATTCACTATTCTTGAGTAGAATCTGATTTTGGGTCATCAAGTGTGTGCTGCACCCTAACATCTATCCACCTCGAGAAGTAGCAGTGATAGTTGTGTGCACCAGATTCTATTAGCAGCTGGGGTTCACCTTCCAGGGCAGGCAGGATGCTGACAGGCTTCCCCCAAGTGTCTGTGAGGTAGGTGTGTCTCTATTCCTGTAGCACCTTGGTGGGAGGGCTCTGCAGCTGTACCTTAGGCCCCCAATGCAAGTACCTCTACTGATTGGTAGGTGTCACCCTCCTTAGACCCCTAAGGCAAGAGGCTAGGTGGTCTGGGGGGAGCTTCAGCCCTCAGTTCCCTGTTGTGGGTCAGTTAGGGCTCTCTTGAATAAGCAGAGATATCAGACCTGGGAAACTTGTTCTTCCAGTAAATCCGCTAAAAAAAAATGCAGTCAGATCCCTATCAGAACTGCCTTTGCATTATAACAGCCACCTTGTTCCCTGTAAGGATGAAAGTCCGAGATTTGGATCATATATGCTTGGCTGGAGCTGGTTCTGTGTTTTTAGTCCAATTAGGGAAGGATTTTTGGTCCCTGGGTTTTTTGTGGTTCCTTCTCTCAGGCCGGAAGAATTGGTTAGGAAAAGACCAAAAAAAAAGGGAAAAGCAAAGCCGCGGAGCCGGAGCTGTTCTCCCTCTGGCTCAGGAAATTCCAATGTTAATGAAGCCTCCTGGAAAGGGGAGGGGAGGGTTCAGAAAAACAGGAGAGAGTAGCACCCCGGGATATAGCCAAAGTTGCTTATCTTGCTTGGGATGACTATTTTATCTGAGATTCCCGAGGGGCGTGTCGACTATGTGTGCTGGCTGTGTGGAGATTGCCCCCGAGGGTCTGGCTCACTGAAGTCGCGGTCAGATCTCCGCTGCCAGTCCAATGCCCAGCGTCAAGGTTCCCCTGCTGGGATGCTGCACTCCCGGCTCCAAAATCAGTCACTGCCTCCCGGGGATTTCTCGTCCCACCAGCTGCGGACGGCTGGGCCCCCTCCTGGGGTTAGTTCAGGGGGGTAGAGCTGAGCCCTGTGTTTGCGCCATCACAAGATGTTGTGTTTAGCTCTCCTGGGCCCAGTCCTAAGCCCGGCGCCAAGGTTATCTGACTGGGACGCTGGCTCCAGGCTCCGAAAACAGTCGCTGCTTCCCTGTAGTTGTTCGTTCTCTGTCTCTGTCACTCAGGTCAACTCTTTAAATCTGTGTTTGTTGTTCAGGGTTCGTAGATTGTCATGAATGTGATCAATTCACTTGTTTTTCCGAGTCTTTGTTGCAAGAGGGATCCGAGGTAATGTCTACCTAGTCAGCCATCTTGGCCCCCTTTCACAAGTTTTCATTGATTCAACTGAAACTAAATTGGACTCTATCCTTCCACAGGGCGTAGCATGAAATATGTCACAGATATAGTCCTAGACACAGTCTTAACATTGACTGAGATGCCTGAAACAGTGGCCCCTATTTTCTCCTTCTTGCAGTTATTAAACCTAAAAAGCTATGGCTCAATAAAATGATGTAACTAGAATCTTATTTAACTTGATTTCCAAATTCCCCCCCCACAAGTGCACAAGTGTGAAGCATTTTTTTAAAAGACCATTAGCTTTTTCAGACCACTGGAGAATTATGCCCCGTACTGCACAAATGATGTATAAAGCCCTGGTGGCCTGGAAGAATGGATGAACTTCCAAAAATTGCCTCGTTTGTTCTATTGGAGTAAATTGGGCATTGGGAGAAGAGAGATGTAAAATTCAGCATTGATGATCTGATTTCAATGCTGAGCTTCTTTGGATAACTGGACAACCAGAAGAATATAGATGCTTTTAAAAAATTCAAATGTGCCTAACGCTACATGCTAAATCGATGCAGTAATTGTACTTACTTTGTATTAATATGCTGCCATATCTTTTTGTTGTTGTGATACATATATATATATAGATATATGTATTCTCGCAATATATACATAAAACACAATACATATATGACAAAACATTTGTCATTTCAACATTTTTTATGTGTACAACTTAGTGACATTAATTACTTTGGTCATATTGTACAACTACCACAACTATCCATTCTGTCACACCTTTTAAAGAGTATGTGTTTGTTTTTTTTTTTTTTTTAATTCATAAGGTCTTTGGATAAATTTTTGTTTTCAGCTATTTTGAATTTTTTTTCCCTCTCAACTTTCGTGGAGTCAATTTCCTACTCATGGTGACCTCTGTCAGAACTGTGCCCCACAGTGTTTCCAGTGGTTGATTTTCTTGGAAGCAGATCACCAGGCCTGTCTTCTGAGGCACCTCTGGATGGACTTCAATCTCCAACTTTTGGGTTAGTAGCCAAGCATGATAACCATTTGTATCACCCAGGAACTCCTTTTTTTTTTTTTTTTTTAATTTTATTGTACTTTAGGTGAAAGTTTACAGCTCAAGTTAGTTTCTCATCTCATTCAAAAATGTATAAACATTTTGCTTTGTGACATTGGTTGTAACCCCCACAATGTGACAGCATTCTTGCCCTTTCTACCCCAGGTTTCCCTGTGTCCATTCATTCAGTTTTTCTGTTCCTTCTTGCCTTCTTGTCTTTGCTTTTGGGTGGGATTTGTCCGTTTGGGTTCTTATATTTGATTGAACTAAGAAGCACATTCCTCACATGTGTTATTATTTGTTTTATAGGTTTATCTAATCTTTGGCTAAAAAGTGGGCTTTGGGAGTGGCTTCAGTTCTGAGTTATTAGCAGGGTGTCCAGGGATCCATAGTCTCGGGGGCTCCTCCAGTCTCTGTCAGACCAGTAAGTCTGGTCTTTTATTGTGAATTAGAATTTTGTTCTACATTTTTCTCCTGCTCTCTCTGGGACCCTCTATTGTGATCCCTGTCAGAGTGGTTGGTGGTGGTAGCAGGGCACCATTTAGTTCTTCTAGGCTCAGGCTGTGGTTCATGTGGTCCTTTAGTCCTTTGGGCTAATTTTTCCTGGTGCCTTTTGTTTTCTTTATTCTCCTCTGTTCTAGAAACAGGAACTCCTTTTTAAAACTGGTTGCTGTGGAGTTAATTCTGACTTATAGCAACCCTATAAAAAAAAAAATTTATAGGATGGAGTAAAACTGTGCCATAGTTTCCAAAGCAGTAAATCTTTACAGGAGCAGATTGTCACATCTTTCTCCTATGGAGCAGCTGGTGGTTTTGAACTGCTGACCTTTTGGTCAGTAGTCGAGCGCTTAACCAGTGCACCACCAGGGACCCCAGAACTCCTTTTTAGGTACTGCTATATATGCAACTGAGTCCCTCGGTAGTGCAAATGGTTAATAGACTGGGCTGCTAATGAACTGGTTTGAGTTTACCCAGAGGACTCTTTTTTGTTCAAATCATATATAACCAAAATACTGCATATTGTACTATGTAGATGATGAATAAGGAAGACCAAAGAAGAATTGATGCCTTTGAATTGTGATGCTGGCAAAGAATATTGAACACACCATGGACTGCCAAAAGAATGAACATATGGAAGAAGTACAAGCAGAATGCTCCTTAAAAGCAAGAATGAGACTACATCTCACATACTTTGGACATGTTATCAGGAGAGACCAGTCCCTGGAGAAGGACATCATACTTGGTAAAGTATAGGGTCAGCAAAAAAGAGGAAGACCCTCAGTAAGATGGACTGACACAGTGGCGGCAACAATGGGCTCAAGCATAACAGCGATTGTGAGGATGATGCAGGACTGGGCAGTGTTTCATTCTGTTGTACAGGGGGTCGCTATGAGTCAGAACAGGCTGAATGGCACCTAACAACAACAACAACAACAATATATAGAAAAAGATACTACATAGAAATATTATATGGGAAATGGTATGTAGAAATACTATATAGAAAACTACATATGTTCTATAGAAAATACAAAATATACTGTATAGAAAAAACTAATACAATACTGAAAAACTAATATCAAGGAATATTAAGATAAACAGACTAATGTTTTAAAACAGCTTAAGTTACAATGATCTTGAAATTCATACTACACAAATATAATCCTTGTATATGCATTAAATTAAATTCTTAAAAGTGTTTTAATTTAAAAAACTAACATGAAAACAGAAGTTATTTTAAATGGTGTCTTAATTTATTTATTTTACTGAAAAACTTTAAATACAGCTGAGTATATCCATTTAATTTTAATGGGTTTATTAAATACAAACAATGTCACTTGGATACTATTTTAGTACAAATATTCTTTTTTTTTTAATCAAATATGTGTTTACCTCCTTATAGATGGGACTCAATTCTGTAATAGAGTTTTTTTTCAAATAAAGAATGCAGTGGGCTTTCTTAAGAGACTCAGCTTCTAAAAACACACTTTCAATAATCCGTGCCAATTTCACAATTATAAACAGCTGGTGGTAGAGGGCATTGCTGATAGAAAGGCTAGTGCTGTGGGTCATATTTTCAATTCTTTTTTAGCTTATTTTCTGACCAACAACCTCACTTCTTTTTGGCCCAATCTAATTTCTTTCAGATTCTAAAGCAGTCTGGGTTTACCTGGTTGATGCTGGAAATTAGTAAGAAAAAACAACCGAAGTTAACAAAAATTTCTATAAATTTACTTACAAATGTACTGCTGTGAATCAAAGCAGAAGAATTGACAGAATAATAGAGACTACCACACTCTGTCAATGAGTGTTACGTAATAAAGGAAATGATTATGTTATTAGCTCTTTCATATAATAATCAACAGAAATGATTTTTAAATTGGAAAACTTGTCATCTGTCAATTTAGGTTATTGTTTTACCATACCTACATTAAAGTATTCAAAATCATCACCACCTTTTGATGATAAATATCATGATCTATATTATACAGGTGATAAAACAAATATAATTGCTTTTCTCTCTTAGTAGCTTCTCCTGTTCTTCATGTCACTTGGTTAGCAGGCTTGGTAAAGCAGAGCTATGTGGAAGAATTCTGTCTAGTCTCAAAAATAAGGGCATACAAGAGGAGAAAGTTATGTATACAGATACACTTGGAACTCTTTCTAGCAGCAGAAAGGGCCCTGATGTCTCCTATGGGAAACACTACCGCCCAACGTCCACACATCAAAACACACAAAAATCCGATGCAGTTTCATGGAGCAACTTGAGGGTCCTACAGAAATTGGACAGCGAGTCACCCCTTTCCCATAAGAAAAGTTTAAGACTTTTTGCCTTAACCACCTTTAACTTCACACTAAAATACTCTTGGAAAACATATTATTCATCTTTACATGTATTTATAGCTCAAATATGTATTTGGGATTTTCTGTTAAGAATAATATACTATTCTTACCTTGCTTGAATTCGCACTGGAGTAATTCTTTACGGGACTACACTTCATTTACTTTTTAAGTGTGTAACTCTGGAAATGATTCAAATATAATGAAAATGCTATTACATGTACCTTTGTTGAGCAGCATAATAAACCTCACTTTAATAACCTAAGTGTAATCCAGGCATTCGTCTTCTAGGAGAATATTGCACGCCTGTTATCAAAAGTAAAGAGCTCCTAGTGTGCCATTTCTTCTTTGTTAATGTCTAACCAAAGCCAGGAAGGAATTATAAGTTATGACACATACATTGTTTGTTAAAACCAAACCCACAGTACTATATTTATGCCCTGGGTACAAAACTTCTAAATGGATAGAAGCTTAAGAGAGTCTTTATTTTACAACTTTACTTGTAGGAATCGCACAAAGGGCATGTAAAAAAAAATTGTGTAGATTCTAAGACATCTAGGGGAATTATAAGGAAAAGTACCTATAATTATAGTGTGAGGAAATTTGAGGAAAATGTTCTGTGTTATGTAACACTTGGTAAGGCTCTGATTGAAGGGTTGTACCCCTTCAGGCCTCCTCAATTACAAAATAATAATTACTTTTATTTTGCTTTTGTTTAAATCTGCCACATAAATACACTTGGGGGGAAGCATTATTCTTTTCAGAATACTACTCAGATTTTCAGATCAATCGTTAAAAGAATTTGGAGTTTAACAACACAAAGTGTTTTTTTTTTTTTTTTGAAGAACATAACTTGCCTATTCCAAAGTCTAATGTTAGCCCCTCTAAAGTAGAGCATGTTAGTATGTAATATTCTCTTGCTTTGTATATCATCATTTAAAAACATTCTCATGGTGATATTTAAAAAAAAAAAAATCATCTTGAGAGTGTTTTTAAGTATACTACTTTGTAACATTCTTTTATTTTGAATATCATTTAAAAACATTCTCCCTCATTAGAGCTGGCAATTCTTCCTTAGCATCATATGCACGCCAATTGCTTTTATTTGAAAATAATATAATTAATTTCATTCTTAAGTCCCTGGGTGGTGCAAACAGTTAAGCCTTTGGCCCCTAGCCAAAAGGTTGGCTCTTCAAACCCATCCAGAAGTGCCTTGGAAGACAGGCCTGGCAATCTGCTTATGAAAGATCTCAGCCTTGAAAACTCTATGGAATAGTTCTACTCTGCACATATGGAGTTACCATGAGTCGGAATCAACTCCACTGTAGCTAACACCAATAATTTAATTCTTGTAACAATAGTAGATTTCTAAAACTACCTGGTTTCAACATGTTAATTACTCCAGCAACCCTTAGTTATTGCGAACACGTTGTAGACTATACGCAAGTAACTGCAGTCATATGCGGACAACTGAAACTTGTCAAACTCTCTCCTTTTCTCCTAAAATTACTACCCTCCCTGGATTTCTTATCTCAGCAAAAATTGAAGCCTCCACCTCATCCTCAAGCCAGCAACGGCTGTACCATCTTTGAGCCCTCCCAGGCTCAAATCTGTAGAATTCTCTTTCTTCCTTACTTCCATTCAGAACACCATCATGTTTGACCTGGATTGCTTGGGAGGAGCCATGAATTTAAGCGTTGCACAGAGGTCATGCTGGAGGCACAAGAAGCCATGGTCTGAATTATTACCAGGTTGAGCGTACTGAAGGCTCCTAGACACTGGCTGTCAACCTTGCATGCACGATGGCAACACCTGGGAGCTGTAAAGAATACTGAAGCCTGTACCCCACTCTGGAGACCCTGACTTAATTAGTCTGGGGTGTGACCTGGGCGAAAGGCATTTCAAAATGTGCCCAGGTGATTCTAACGTGCAGGCAAGGTTGAGATTTATAGATTTATGAGTTATAATAGTCAGAGAGAGGGATGTGAATACCGATTGGTTTTTGAGAAGGGAATGTGGGTGAGAAAGGAGAGCCTGCAGTTTTTTAGAGATAAAGATGAGGGCGTTACGTTACTCTAAGGGGAAAAAATAAAATAGAAATGCTGGAAGGGAACATTAGGTAGTCCCGTTGTACTGATGTGTCCTGCGGTTTTTGATGTTCTCAGATTCAGTTAAGATCTAAAGTGCTAATTATTTGGGGGACGGTTAGGTGTTGGCTGAGGTGATGGTCTACCTACCAATCTCACGCAAGTAAATCAGGAGGGCTTGTGAGAGCTCCTGTACACTAGGAATTATAACTTCCTAGTTGTTTTAGTTGTTAGTCTTCTGCTTTAAGCTCTTTGAAAGACATTTTATCTTTTTCACCGCTGTATCTTCAGAGCCTTTGTGCTTAGACTAATAGCTGATAGTCATTAAATATGTGTTGAATGAATGTTGAAATGACCAAGTTTAGGGGATCATTTAAGATTATTCGTGTAACTAGCTCATTCTTTTTAAGGCAAAATAAACAAAATGTTCATGGAATGCTGACCTTTTTTTTTGTCTTAGAGTTTTAAAAATCTCAGATATATTTTTTTGTGGTTCGGGCCTCAGCTATGGCCTTCTTTATTTCCTCCTTTTTCCCTTTAAAGAAGCTTCTGAAGTCAGTACCATGAAAGGTGACATCAAGGAAAATAAATACACTGTGAATGCTGGGA
Organism: Elephas maximus indicus; assembly: GCF_024166365.1. Taxonomy (NCBI): domain Eukaryota; kingdom Metazoa; phylum Chordata; class Mammalia; order Proboscidea; family Elephantidae; genus Elephas; species Elephas maximus. The sequence continues at coordinate 73,927,948 of NC_064829.1, read as the reverse complement.
AAGAGTTGCTTTGATAAAGCTTCTTAGACTTTAGCAGTTCATCTTAGCTCTCCAAAAGCTATTATCTAAGAGTCACTTCTGCCCTTGGGAAGAACCAGGTGATAGTAAAAGATTAGGGTAGTGTGGCAGTGCCAGCTTGTTTGAGGAAATGTTCTCCTTTACAACCAATCAGAAAATTTCCTTATTCATGTATAACTGAAGAGCCTCCTCTTCTAATATTTTTCCCATTTTATTTTTCTGCCATTCTCCAGACTATCACCCCAGCTCGCTCTGTGTTTCCAGTTCACTCTGATTAGTGTTCAAATCCCAGTAATCTCTCAGCATCAACAGAACCTTCCTTCTGTTGACCCTAAGACATTTACAAATGACCTCACATCCCTCTCATCCTCCCCCAGTTTATAATCCCTGGTCAATCATTATAATTAATTCTTTGCATCATCCTTGTGCTTTTCTTTCTTCCTCATATTTATTCTCCTGTTAAAACCCCAGCCCTGGTTAGAGACAACACTCTCCTTATAATAAAAAAACAAACCCATTGCCTTCGAGTCGATTCTGACTCATAGCAACCCTATAGGACAGAGTAGAACTGCCCCGTAGGGTTTCCAAGGAGTACCTGGTGGATTTGAACTGCTGACATTTTGGTTAGCAGCTGTAGCTTTTAACCACTGTGCCATCAGGGTCCCCCCCCACCGTAATAGCTGAACTCAGCTAGAGGTAAAGCACTCAACCATGCAAATTGGCTTGAAGTTAAGACCACCCGCAGCACTACCATCAACGCTCCTACCAGTAGAATCGCTCTCCCTCTGTTAAAGGGAGTTTTCAGCAAAGTACAGCACATTACAAATGTACTCCATGTTTTCTCCTGTCCCCATGTTAACAAGAGTAACAGTAAGAACCAAGAGATTGAGGCTGTGTTTGTGCTTTCCAGGCAAGAGGAGGTTTGCCCTTGTTTCCTTCCCTTTCCTGGAGGGCTTTAAACTGTTTCTTTCTAGTTTGACCCCTGCTGGGAATTTGTATTTCCACCCCAGATATACTGAATCACAATCTGTATTTTAACTGTATTTAAACCTGCATTTAAAATGTAGATTCTGATTCAGTATATCTGGGGCAGAAATGCAAATTCTCAGCAGAATCAAACCAGAACAAACCGGTTTGATGCTCTGCTTTCCTGTCCCAGGACCTGGAGCTCAGAAGAGGAAGGAAGAAGCCAGAGCTGAGATTCAGAGTCATCTCTCTGCTCCCTGGCCCCACCACAGCAGGCTCATATGCACAGGCATGCACACCCCACCAAACACGCTTCAGAGTCAAGTCTTAGCGTAACTTGGGAGAGGAGAGAGACCCTTTGACCTAGATATGAGGTTGCAGGTTTGAAGTGACATGACTATGTCTTAAACACCAGAATATGACTACAATAATAGCAGCGGTGGCTGAATAGTTAAGTAATTTGGCTAGGATACCATTAAGGGGAGTGGGTTCATATCACTTAGACAGAGAGAAGCATAGTAACTGGAATAAGATAAAGCTATTTCACAGTGTGTCTCCTCAATGCACTGGTGACACAGCCAACTTTTTTTTTTTTTTATTGTACTTTAGATGAAGGTTTACAGAGCAAATTCATTTCTCATTAAATAACTAACACACATATTGTTTTGTGACATTCGTTGCCAACCCAAAGATGTGTCAACACTCTCCCCTTCTCGAACTTGGGTTCCCCATTACCAGCTTTCCTGTCCCCTCCTGTCTTCTAGTCCTTGCCCCTGGGTTGGTATACCCAGTTAGTTTCGTTTTGTTTTATGGGCCTGTCTAATCTTTGGCTGAAGTGTGACCCTCAGGAGTGACTTCAACACTGAGTTAAAAGGGTATCCGAGGACCATATTCTCAGGGTTTCTCCATTCTCTGTTAGACCAGTAAGTCTGGTCTTTATTTACATTTGTATATTAGAATTCATTCTACATTTTTCACCAGCTCTGTCCAGGACCGTCTATTGTGATCCCTGTCAGAGTAGTTGGTGGTGGTAGCCAGACACCATCTAATTGTGCTGGGCTCAGTCTGGTGGGGGCTGTGGTTCATGTGGTTCATTGGTCCTTTGGGCTAATATTTCCCTTTTGCCTTTGGTTTTCTTCATTCTCCTTTGCTCCAGATGGGGCAAGATCAGTGGAGTATCTTAGATGGCTGCTCACAAGATTTTAAGCCCCCAGATGCTACTCACCATAGTAGGATGTAGAACATTTTCTTTATTAAGTATGTTATGTCAATTGGGCTAAATATCCCCTGAGACCATGGTCCCCAGCCCTTAGCCCAGCAATTCGATCGCTTAGGGAGTTTGGATGTGTCTATGAAACTTCCATGACCTTGCTTTGGTCAGCTTGTGCTGGCTTACCCTTCACCAAAATTACTAATTATCTATTGTCTATTTAGTGTTTTTTTCCTCCCCCTGCCTCCTCTTCCTCAGTAACCATCAAAGACTGTTTCTTTTGTGTGTGTTAACCTTTTCATGAGTTTTTGTAATACTGGTCTCATATAATATTTGTCCTTTTGTGATTGACTGATCTCATTCAGCATAATGCCCTCTATATTCATCCATGTTGTAAGGTGTTTCGCAGATTCATCATTGTTCTTTATTGTTGCATAGTATTCCATTGTGTGTATGTACATGTACCATAATGTGTTTATCCATTCATCTGTTGATGAGCGACAAGGGCAACTTTTCATCCGTTTTGGTCATAGATTAATCCTTTGATAGCATTTTTCTTTTTTCACCAGTTGCTGTCAACTCCCAACTCATGGCAACCCCAGGGTTGCTGGAGTAGAAGTGCACTTCATAGGGTTTTCCATGGCTCATTTTTCACAAGTAGATTGCCAGGCCTTGCTTCTAAGGTGCCTCTGGGTGGAGTCAGACTGCTAACTTTCTGGTTAGAATCTTTCATGGATTGAATTGTGTCCCCCTAACATGCTGGGTTTTAACATATCTGTCAACTTGGCTAGGCCATGATTCCCAATATTGTGTGAATTGTCCACCATTTGGTCATCTGATGTGATTTTCCTACGTGTTGAAAATCCTATCTCTATGATGTGATGAGATGGGATTAGTGGCAGTTATGTCAATGAGGCAGGACTCAATCTACAGGATTAGACTGTGTTTTAAGTCAATCTCTTTTGAGATGTAAAATAGAGAAAGAGAAGAGAAGCAAGGGGACCCCATAACACCAAGAAAGTAGGGCCAGGAGAAGAGCTCATCCTTTGAACTGGGGGTCCCTACCTTAAGAGGCTCCTAGTCCAGGAGAAGATTGATGATAAAGACCTTCCTCCAGAGCCAGCAGATAGAGAAGGCCTTCCCCTGGAGCTGATACCCTGAATTCAGACTTCTAGCCTACTGGAATGTGAGTGAATAAACTTCTGTTTGTTAAAGCCATCCACTGGTGGTATTTCTGTTTATAGCAGCACTAGATAATTAAGACAGTACCCAAGCACTTAATCATTGGCACCACCCAGGTTCTCCATTGATAGCATACAAGTTGTATTGTTTACTGTAGTTTCTCAGCCCTAATATTGGATTTCTTCACTTGGAACAGCACAATTTTCTGCATCTTTATCCTTCCCATATGGGAAAGAAATATTTAACTAGAAATTAATCATTGCTATATAATATGTGGAAATCCTGGTGGCATAGTGGTTAAGTGCTACTGCTGCTAACAAAAGGGTCAGCAGTTTGAATCCACCATGCACTCCTTGGAAACTCTATAGGTCAGTTCCACTCTGTCCCATAGGGTCGCTATGAGTTGGAATCGACTCGACGGCACTGGGTTTGGGTTTTTGGTTTTTTACATAATATGTGTGGAGCCCTGGTGGCGTAGTAGTTAAGATGCTTGCTGCTAACCAAAAGATCAGCAGTTCTAATCCACCAGCTGTTCCATGGAAACCCTATGGGGCTGTTCTACTCTGTCCTGTAGGGTTGCTATGAGTTGGAACTGACTCGAAGTTACCCAACAAGAACAACGACATGTATGTATGTATTCCCCATCATGATGTTTTTTCCAATAGAAGAAATCTGCTTATCCTGCCTATTAAATACTGGATTGTTAGAGCTTTAATTACTTCAAATTTTATAGTCAGTCCATCCATTCATTATTTCTTATATTCACTCACAAATACTGAGGAATTCTATCTCCATGCTAAGGAGCCCTGGTGGTACAGTAGTTAAGAGCTGGGCTGCTAATAGAAAGGTGAATAGTTCAAACCCACCAGCTGCTTCCCAGGAGAAAGATGCAGCAGTCTGCTTCCCTAAAGATGTAAAGCCTTGGAAACTGTATGGGGCAGTTTTACTCTGTCCTATAGAATTGCTATGAGTTGAAATCAACTTTGAGGGCAATAGTTTGCTTGCATGCTAGGCACTTACAATCCATAATAAATGAAACGCTGATTGTCAACAGGCTTATAGTCTACTTTAAAATTTGCTCAGTGTTTTCCAAACTTCATTTTATTGTTCTTAGAGTCATGTCTGTTTTTTATAAAATATATCAATACTCAATGCTGGTTTTAAGAAAATAAAATTATTTCAAAGAGCTACATAGACGTTTCCTTCCAATTTGTTGATGAAACAATTGGTAAAAAAAAAAAAAAAAAATTAGAACAAATAGAAACTACAAACTCCTGAATCGAAGGTGCTTGTGAGCGTGCATGAGAGAAAAGGCAGATAAAATGAATGGAATGTCAAACAGAAGTACCAATAAATAGAAATAATGATGGCACTGAGAAACTAATTGTAATGAAAAATTATTTCAGATCACACCAAAAGCAGTAACTCATGTAAACAAAGAGATAAATTTTTGAGTACAAATAATTAATAGGCTTTTGTATTGTTTGATAATCCAATTAATGAACTGGAGTGAATCATATAAACACATTGGAAAAATATTTAAATTTCTTCTTGATGTGATCTGAAATATTCACAGGGACGAGGATAACACAGAACTCATAATATAGCCCTTAAACTAGGACATCGGGGACAAACAGTTTAAAGGCTGCCTTCAATCCAAAAAGGGGTTAAGATTAGGTAGTGCCCCCAAAAATCCGTAGCACCCTGAACGACATCTCATATGTGAAAGTCACTCATAGCAGTTTTCTCAAATTTGACAATTTTAAATTTATTGGAATGTAATGGGGGACTGTGAGAAATTATAAATAATGACAAAAATGTATTAAGCTCTTACAAAGACTGAATTTTTCTTACATTCTCTATGGGAAAATAATTTTACAAACTTGTCAAATGAAGAGGCAAAGAATATTCAGCCAAAAACTTTCAGAAAAAGAGTATTATTAAAAATGTGTCAAGAAGTTTATTAGTAAAAACACCATATATTTTATGAACTTTTTGATGCTTGTAACATTTTTCAGCTTTTAAGTATTTATAATTTGTTAATATGTAACTTTGCAATCTTAATTACTATTCATTTTAATCCTAATTTTGCATTCATTCTTCTTTTATTTTAAGCTATTCCATCTCTGAACTGGTATAAGCTTCAATGCTTACTTAACTGGGCCTGCACTTGCCTCTGCCTATTTTGGAGGCTTAAAAAAAACAAAACAAAACAAAACCTGTTGCCCTCGAGTGGATTTCGACTCATAGAGACCTTATAGGACAGAGGAGAACTGCCCCATAGGGTTTTCTAGGAGCAGCTGGTGGATTTGAACCACTGACCTTTTGATTATGTGCCGAGAGTCACCAGGACCCCTTTTTCAAACTTAGCTAAGCATATTAAAGCAAGAAGAATGTGCTGAGAATACATAAATCTACTAAACACTTCCGCTTTAATATTTGTACGATGTTTTCAAATAGGAGATTTCATTAGCAATACTGCCTTAACTCAAAAATGCTTTACGAATTGTCATCTCTTACAATTTACAATTGATTTTTCTTTTTGAGAACTGAATAGGTTGCTTTTTTAAGTGCCCTTAAAATAATACGCTGTAAATTAAGATTTGTTCAACCTTTCTGAAATATGTACTCTATGCTAGGTGCTCTGGAGGACCTTTTAATACAATGCTGGGAATGACACCTTCTTAATTCCTTCTTCTTTGGGGAGAAATAAAAGAAAAAAGAAATACAAGTATTGATTGCCATAATGAAGGAAACAAACAGGGTCTTATGACAGAGAATAATGGGAGAAAGGAATCCTATTGTAGGTAAAGTGGCAAGAGAAGATCTTCCTAAGAATGTGAAATAGAATGTTATACATGATTGATGAGCATGGGACCAACTTGCAAAAATCCCAGAAGGAAAATTCACACCCAGGAAAGAACAAAGTACATAGGCCATAAACACATTTGGATGCATTAAGTTGCCTGTTTACTTCTTAATATTCTAACCACCTTCTTTTTTATTTGGCTTTAATTAAAAAAGTTTTGTAATATTTCCTCTATCTAATACAGTATTCTCCAGGAAAGGTGCCTAAATGTGTTGGGGAAATACCTGGTACAGATTCACTTTTGCCCACCGTCTACACTTCCATTAATAAGTCTCAGAAGACCACTGGAATCCTATTTATAATGAGCTTCCAAGCAACTCGATACTTGTCTTGAATTAATTATGAAGAAACAACATATGACGAGACCTGACAACTAACACCATCACTAACAAAGGAAGAGTGCTTGTTAGGGCTGTGACAAGACTAATCGTGACCTTAGTGCTTTTTGCAGAAATTTTATACTTGACAGCTTGCTGAAACAGCTCGTTGAAAAGTAATACGGCAATTCATCATCTTCATAATTGATAATATATCTTGCAAAATGATTTCATTTAAGGACAGACAAATAAAGGATATCATTTGGAAGGATGTAATGAATTAAAAAAAAACCAAAGACATTTGAAATAGAAAAGCACTCTCTGAGGATAACAGTCCGTGCAAAGTCTCTTAATACTCATTTTTATTGGTCAAGGGGTACAGGGCAAGGTCTCTGGAGTCAGCTTCAGTTAAAACCCCTGTTCTTCCACTTACAAACTCTGTATCCTTTGGTAATCATTTCAACTTTCTGTACCTCAGTGTCTCAAAAATGAAATGATAATAATATTTACCTCCTAGGTTTATTGTAAACAATTAACACAGAACTTAGCACATAGTAGCTACTGCTATTGTTTTTAATATTGACTGATTTAAAAAAATCACCAAATTTCCTAATTATTGTAGCTATTTCAGACAACTCCAATAAGTGAAAATAAATCACCTACTAGTGGTTTGGGAAAGCATATTGTCTTCAGGCTACGGTATTGATTAATATTCCCTTCTTTTCCTTTTCTTTGGTTGTATTTAAAGGTTTAGAGCAAACTCTTTTTGCATTATAGTCCCATACAGATAATCTAAGTACAAAATAACGTGCTTTATTTATAAGAATTATTTCAAACATTACATGCAAAAGATAACAATAGATAACATTTTAGAGCACTATCATTGGATTTCAGCTCCTGGTCAAATGAATTAGACCAGAACAAGTTAGACAAGAAGTTCAAGTAGGCAGGACTATGTCCCCTAATGTATTTCCAAGGACAAGTACAAATGAGGATGTTTTGTGACTAATATTCTATTCTCTTCTTCTGTTTTGAATGTGCTAATGTTCTAATAGTCCTTCTAATCTGAGTAGAGACCAAACATAATCATTTCTGGTCTATTTGCTATTATTTGGGTAAAGGTCCAAGTAGAGAGGCATTCAGGTGACAATGAGTAGACCCTGAAACATGTTTTGGGAATTCAATCAAGGAATTCAAGACAAATCACCAGCAAAATGTATCCAGATGAGGTTTACTAAGGACAGTTGACAGTTTCCTGTCATTGACTATTATCGTCATGATTACGGAACATAATTGAGCTCACATAAAGTAGACAATCTATTTTGAATAACTGTTCATTTTTTAGTTCATCATTCATGCAAGAAATGTCAACTGATAGCATTTATGACCTTAGGGTAAAAACAGATAAAACTTTCAAACGTGAAAATAGAATTCAAAAGGGAAGAAGAGCAGTCTAAAAATCTTGGTTAAGAATAAATGTTATCTATTTCCCGGAATCAATTTTTGTAACGCACTCTTTGGGAAACCAAGACCAATATAATGTTCAAAGTTGAATCTTCACTGCTCTCAGTAATGGAAAAAGCAGAGGCCTCACAGTAGGATAATAAGAATGAACACAGCCAACCAAGGCTTACACACCTGAAACATTAGCATTGCAGACTGAAATTTTATGTGTTTTGGTCCTTCCTTGAGGTAAAAAAAAAAAAAAAAATCACCATCCACTTCTCCTTGCTCTTGTATACTTCTTATGAATATGGAAGATAGAATAGAATAGAGCTACAAAATTCCCTAGGCCTTGTTTGATTGGGTTTGATAGGGTAATTGGGAGGAGATGAAGGTAGGGGCGTGACAGAAGACAAAAGGGTATTGTCACACATTCCATACTCAAATGCTGTGTGTGTACATTTACATGTCTTTTATTCACATTGCTTCCCACAAAAGGTATTACCTATGTAACAGTGATCATTACAGACTTCTTTAGTAGCTCTTGCCATGTGTCCTCAGTGAAATATATTTCTTTAAAAATCTGAAAAAAATTGTCTGCCTTGAGGAGAAGATTAGATTTTCTGACACCTATATGAAGGACAGCAACATATTAAGAAAGAGAAACTTTCAGACACACTTAACAGGCCCTTCATGGCTGCTAAGTACTGTGACTACAGAGTAGAATTTAAGACCTTCCCGGGCCACATAGCTCCTTATTTGGCATACCTGATTTCCCACATTGTTAATCTCTGTAATTTTTTTTTTTTCATTTTCTCAGTTTCTGCAACTGAAATTATTAATGCTGATACCTAAATTAATATTATTCAGATTTTAGATAGTTGATTAAATTTATGAATTTCAGATGTATCCTAAAAAGTATAAAGGCCCACACTACATGTTATTGGTTAAAATGGCCTTTTGATATGTCCAGGTGGCTAGGCTGACCACAGTCCCCTGAGTTTTAATCAAACACAAATCTAGTGCTGCTGTAAATGGATGCTGAAGATGCCGTTGACTCTAGTCAGTTGACTTTGAGGTAGACAGGTTATCCTGGTGGGCCTGGCTTAAATAATTCCGAGGCCTTAAAAGAGGGCTTGGAGTCCCTAGGTGGTGCAAACAGTTAATATGGTTGGCTGATAACAGAAAGGTTGGCGGTTCCAGACCATCCAGAGGTGCCTCAGAAGAAAAGCCTGGTGATTAAAAAAAAAAATTTTTTTTTTAAATCAGCCATTGAAAACCTTATGGATTACAGTTCTACTCTGATGCTCATGGGGTTGCTATGGGTCAAAATCGACTCAAAGGAAACTGGTTTTTTAAAAAGAGGGCTTAAGCTTTTCCTGGGAAGAGGTAGAAAATCCTGCCTCTGAGCAACAGCTTTGGCCCATGCCTATGGGGTCCTAGACTGCTCATGATCTTCCCTTCCTGTCTGCCTTATGGACTTGGAACTTTCCTAGTAGCCACCCCCATAATTGTGTTAAGTTAATTTATAATCAATCTCTCTTTCTCTGTCTCCTGGCTCTGCTTTTCTGGCTGGACCTGGTACCCTGACTGACATATTGGTGCAGCATTTTTAAGACAAATCACATTTGTTGAAAGGCAACCTGTTCTTGAGCTATAAATTAGTGCCTAAATTTCTGCAGATGGATTTTATTTATTTATTAACAGCTGTTTCCATCAACTTTCATTAAGAGAAATGTAATTCATTTCCTTCACTTCTTCAGTCTCTCCTGATCATGTTTTAAAACGATCATCTCCTCATGCAGCAGACAACTTCATTTCCCTTCTATAGTGGGATAAAAGTTAAGAAACAAAGTCAAAGTTATGTAAGAAATAATTTTTCCTCTGTTACAAAGAATATGGGGGAACCCTGGTGGTGCAACGCTTAAGTGCTTGGCTGTTAAGTGAAAGGGCGGCAGTTCAAACCCATCCAGTGGCTCTGGGGAAAAAAGGCCTGGCGATCTGCTCCCATAAAGATTTCAACCTGGGAAGCTCAACGGGGAAGTTCTACTCTGCCATACAGGAGAGCTAGGAGTTGGAATTCACTCCCTGGCACACAACAGAGAATATGATGGAAATCTTTTGTCACATCCCAGAGTTACATATGTAGATCAAGGATATTGTAGCAAATTTACTATAAAATTTATTTATATAAATAAAATTTGTTATTCCATGAAATATCAGTGTAACTTTCTCACAGAAAGGAGATTAAGTTTAAAAATTTGTGAAAAGTGCTATGACAGTGGTTTTCTGGCATGCAGAATAATGTTATACAGAAGAAAATTTTAGCCGTTGAGATTTCCCACATACCAATTCATGCTCCCAAAGCAGCGAGTTTTTGCCCTCAGAATCTTTTCTGTCATACTGTCTGGTACTCTTGCATACAATAGGAATATCTCATATGCATAATGAATATTTTAATGAGCCTCTGATTCCAATCTTAGGAAATTAATTTTCTCTTCCTGTTTCTTAATAGTATTTATATTGCCTAAAGGAATTTAACTCTGACTAATCTGGCCTCCAAACTCCCTAAGATTGACTATTAGGGTTTCATAAAGTAAATGAGGTTACTACTTCATAATTATATCAAGTTCAGATAGTTATATATCAGGTTTTTGAAATCATGAGTATCTATACCCTATAACACAAAGTATTTTGTAAATGTGCTATTTTGAGTGTAATATTTCACAAATTGTCAAACAGAAGTTTTATTTTGGTTTACTCCATATGTTGAGAAAACACACACACAGCTTCTCCCTTCGAAGAAAAACTGCTTGTCTTAATGTTTAAAACACATTTGCCAATTATTCATTGTAATGAGCCTCTAAAAGGTAATACACTTTTTTAAAATGACCACCTGTGGGAGATTCTATGTATGTTCTGTTATTCTATGAATTAATTATATGAAAATAGGAAAGCCATAATACATCAAAACAGTGCCAGCTCCGTTTAGAGCAATACATCTATGATAAATCTGTTTTACTATCTAGAAATGAATTTGGCTGTATATAATAGAAAACCTAGGCAAAGAATGTCTTAAAGAAATAGGGGCTTACATGTCCCATAGGGTATGTTGAAAGAAAACATTCCAGGGCTGGTACAGCAGTTTGCCTATGCCTTCAGGGATCCAGGCTCTATTTTTCTTTTCGGCCATCCACAGTGGGTAGACCTTTATCACTATGCTTGTCTATTCATTAGGTGCAGGAATTCTGCTCTCCTTTTTCCAGAATTTCTGCTAGCCAAGAAAAAAGGGAAAGTTTAAGGGCGAAAACGTTTCCATATAACCAGACATTGCTTTCCTTATTTGGGAAGGGTTCCACATTTAGGGACTACCACCTACATCCTATGGTTTTTATGTTATGTGACTTCCTCTAATTAGAAGGGATATTATTGTATAGAATATTTAGCTTACTAGTCCCTACAGGGAGCCCTGGTGGCATAGTGGCTAAGCACTGGCCTGGTAACTGAAAGGTCAGTAGTTTGAACCCACCAGCCATTCCACAGGAGAAAAATGTGGCAGTCAGCTTCCATAAAGTTTCTAGCCTAGGAAAATCCATGGGGCAGTTATACTCTGCCCTGTAGGGCCTATATGAGTAGGAATAGGCTCAATGGCAATGAGAAATGGGTTTTAGTGCCTACAGTAAGAAAAAGCAAGAGAGAAGAAAGTTGGAATTTGATGTTGAGTGAACTAACACTGCCAAAACCTTTGTTCTGGTTTTCTACTACCATGTTAAAAAAAAAAAACAAAACTACTTCAGAACCTAGTGGTTTAAAACAAAAATTTTACTTAGAACCTAATACACAGCTACGCCAGTAAAAACAACTTGGTACTGGCAAAATGACAGACACATTGACCACTGGAAATCCATCTACCTTTGGCCACCTGACCTTTGACAAAGGCCTGGTGTCCACTAAATGGAGAAAAGGCAGTCTTTTTTAACAAATGGTGCTGTCAAAACTGGATATCCATCTGTAAAAAAATGAAACAGGACTCATATTTCACACCATACACAAAACCTAATTCAAAATGGATTAAAGACCTAAATATAAACCCCAAAACTATAAAGATCATGGAAGAACAAATAGGGTCAACACTAGTGACCCTAATATATGGCATAAACAGCATACAAACCATAATCAGCAATACATAAACATCAGAAGGTAAGCTAGATAAATGGGATCTCCTAAAAATTAAACACTTGGGCTTATCAAAAGACTTCACCAAAAGAGTAAAAAGAAAATCTACAGACTGGGAAAAAATTTTTGGCTATGACAAATCCGACAAAGGTCTAAATCTTTAAAGTCTATAGGAAAATCCAACACCTCTACAATAAAAAGACAAATAATCAAATTTAAAAATGGGCAAAGGATATGAACAGACACTTCACCAAAGAAGACATTCAGGCAGCATGAGGAAATGCTCATGACCGTTAGCTATTAGAGAAATGCAAATCAAAATTATAGTGAGATGACAGAAAATAACAAATGCCTGAGAGGTTTCGGGGAGATTTGAACTCATATGCACTGCTGGTAGGAATGCAAAATGGTAAAACCATTTTGGGAAACGATATGGCACCTCCTTAAGAAGCTAGAAATAGAAATGCCATACAATCCAGCAATCCCACTCCTAAGAATATATCCTAGAGAAATAAGAGCTGTCACACAAATAGACCTATTCACCCTGATGTTCATTGCAGCACTATTCAAGATAGCCAAAAGATGGAAACAACCTAAGTGCCCATCAACAGACGAATGGATAAACAAACTGAGGTATATACACACAATGGAATACTATACAACTATAAAGAACAATGATGAATCTGTGAAACATCTCACAACATGCATGAATCTGGAGGGCATTATGCTGAGTGAAATAAGTCGATCACAGAAGGCCAAATACTGTATGAGAAAAGCACATGAAAATATTTCCACATAGAAAGAAATAATCTTTGATGGTTACAAGGGAGGGGAGGGATGGGGTGGGAAAAACACTAGATACTAGATAAGTGATAACTTGGATGAAGGGTGAAACAGTACACAATACTGGAGAAGTCGGCACAACTTGACCAAAGTCTTAGAAACTTCACAGACACATCCAAATGCCCTGAGAAACTGTGCTACTGGCCTGAGGGCTGGGGACCATGGTCTCAGGGGACATCTAGCTTAATTAGCATAACACAGTCTATAAAGATAATGTTTTGGGGAGGAAGGGAGGGAGGGGGTTTTCACCAATTAGATAGTAGATAAGAACTATTTTAAGTGAAGGGAAAGACAACACACAATACAGGAGACGTCAGTACAACTGGACTAAACCAGAAGCAAAGAAGTTTCCTGAATAAACTGAACGCTTCAAAGGCCAGCGTAACAGGGGCGGGGTTTTAGGGGCCATGGTTTCACAGGACATCTAAGTCAATTGGCATAATACAATCTATTAAGAAAATGTTCTGCAACCCACTTTGGAGAGTGGCGTCTGGGGTCCTAAACGCTAGCAAGTGGCCATCTAAGATGTATAAATTGACCTCAATCCACCTGGAGCAAAGGAGAATGAAGAACACCAAAGACACAAGGTCGGTATGAGCCCAAGAGACAGAAACGACCACATAAACCCAGCTACATTAGCCTGAGACCAGAGGAACTAGATGGTGCCTGGCTACAATTGATGATTGCCCTGACAGGGAACACAAGAGAGAACCCCTGAGGGACCAGGAGAGCAGCGGGATGCAGACCCCAAATTCTTGTAAAAAGACCAGACTTAATGGTCTGACTGAGACTAGAAGGACCCTGGAGGTCGTGGTCCCCAGACCTGTTAGCCCAAGACAGTAACTATTCCCAAAGCCAACTCTTCAGACAGGGATTGGACTGGACTATGGGACAGAAAATGATACTGGTGAAGAGTGAGCTTTTTGGATCAAGCAGATACATGAGACTGTGGCCATCTCCTGTCTGGAAGGAAGATGAGAAGGCAGAGGGGGTCAGAAGCTGGTGGAATGGACAAGAAAATAGAGAGTGAAGGGAAGGACTGTGCTGCCTCATTAGGGGAAGAGCATCTAGGAGTATATTGCAAGGTGTATATAAATTTTTGTATGAGAGACTGACGATTTATAAACTTTCACTTAAAGCACAATAAAAATTAAAAAAGAAAATATTCTACATCTGACTGTGGTGAGTAGTGACTGAGGTCTTAAAAGCTTGCAAGCAGCCATCTAAGACATCCACTGATCCCACTCTGACTGGAGCAAAGCAGAATGAAGAAGACCAAAGACACCAGGGAAAGATTACTCCAAAGGACTAATGGACCACAGCTACCATAGCCTCCACCAGACTGAGCCCAGAACAACTAGATGGTGCCTGGCTACTACCACCAACTGCTTGGCAGGGATTACAAAAAAGGGTCCCGGACAGAGCTGGAGAAAAATGTAGAACAAATTTCAAATTCACACACACACACAAATCAGTCTTGCTGGCCTGACAGACAAAGACTGGAGAAACCCTGAGAGTGTGGTCCAGATACCCTTTGAACTCAGTACTGAAGTCACTCCTGAGGTTCATCTTTTAGCCAAAGATTAGACAAGTGTATAGGGCCAATAATAACACACACGAGAGATGTGCTTCATAGTTCAATCAAGTATATGAGACTAGCGAGCACACCAACCCAAAAGCAAAGAAGAGAAGGCAGGAAGGGACAGGAAAACCGTATGAATAGAAACAGGGAAGGGTAGGGAAGGGGAGAGTGTTGACCCATCATGGGGTTGGCAACCAATGTCACAATACAATTTGTGTATTAAATGTTTAATGAGAAACTAATTTGCTATATAAACTTTCACCTAAATTATAATAACACACACACACACAAAATTCCAAAAAAAACCCCAACAATTTTATTTGATTTTCAATTTTGGGAGTTAAAAATTTTGGAAGAACCCAGCTGCTTGGTATGCCTCTGAACCACATGATGTCAGCCGTGGTGACTGGAAACAAGTCAGAAGAAGATTATAGAGATGGGCAGACAAGCCAGTAGAGTTTCTAGCAATCTCACAAGGTTGTAGAGCTAAAAGTGAGTTTGGGAATGCCAAGGAATTTTGAATGTGGGGGTCCAAAATCCCAGATAGAACAGAGATGTAGAGAAGCGAGACTGGCATTCAGTTTTCCCCTGGGTGTGTCTTAGCTGGGGACCTCTGCTGAGGGACTATCCTAAGGTTGCAATAGTTGTTTGGCCAGGGCTGCAGGCATCTTAAGGGGTCATGAGGCAGCATTCACTATTAAGTTCATACGTATGGCTGTTGCAGACCTCTCGTCTTAAAACACCCCCCACTGTCTCCACACCTGATCCTGAGCCTCTATGGTCCCTTCTACTCTCCCTCCTTCTTGCCACAGTGTCATTGTTCCTGCTTCTATCTCTTCCTGCAAAGCTCTGTCTTCCTATCTTTGTAGACTTAACTCTTACTCATCTTTTTAATTTTATATTTATTTCATTATTTCCTGTTTGTCTCTATTCCAACTTAGGTCCTCTGAGAAGGATTGCCACAAAATACAGGAAACTCAATTCAATTTGAATTTTAGATAAAGAATGAATAATTTTTTAGTATAAGCATATCCCAAAAGTTGCATGGAACATAGTTCTACTGAAAAAAATTATTTTGTTTTTTCTTTGGAATACAAATTTAACTGGATGTTGTGCATTTTTATTTGCTACATAAGGAGACCCTACCAATGAGGAACCTAATGAACTTCCCAGTACCTAGTTTGGTGTCTGGTCTATAATAGATATTTCAAGAATATTCATTGAATTAATAAGTGATAATGATGTTTATTCTTGTAGATTTTTAGAAAAAATGTATCATATCAATCCAACAATCAGGAGTATAATATTTCTTAGTTGCCTAATAACTCATGATCACTTGGAAAGATTCACTTAGTGTACTTTTACCTAAATTTTGCTTTTCAATGAGCCTATGTCTACTATTCACAGTGAAATGGTAATTTGTATTCCATTTATGTTTACCATTCAGTAACACCTGATTTTATCGTTATCTACTAAAGAAAGATCCTTTTTAAAGTTATTTCAGAGGCAGAATTGTAATTTCGAGCTGGTAACATAACCAGTTTGAGCCTCAGTTATTGTTTTCATTAGAATGACAGTAAGAATAGAACTGATGTGAAGCCAATGAATATAAAGTAGTAAGAAGAGCACGTGACACTTAAAAGTCATTTAATGAATATTCCTTAAATCTTTGCTCATCTTCTCATCACATATTTTAAATTAGCCTAGACAAAATATATCAATGAAGTTGAAAATAAGAAGGCTCTGAAAATTATAGAAGACCTCAAAAGCAAAAGTATACTTTATGTAGCCAATCCATTTAAGTGATTAGCCAAACCACTGTAAATAAAAGTAGTCAAGAATTGAGTCTGTTTCTTCGTTTTACTGCACTTTTTTGGTTTGTTTTTTTAATTAAAGCTGAAGTACACCTAATTTTTTTTTTTTTTTTTTGGCTTGGGAATAAAATAAGTGTATAAAGCATAAAAAAATGTTGTATGCAATGATTTAAATCTTTAGCCCTGACAGAAATAATAATGAGCTTAAAAAAATGTCAGGTTAGGGCACACAGAATCAGAAGGATCACTAAGCAAGAATAGGCAAGTTTGCTGTGCAACCCCCCATACAGGCAGAGAGGTTTAATTGGTTGAATGCAAGGTTAATAATCACTATCAACTATCACATTCACTTAAGGCTTTCCTGAGAAGATGCTAACAATACACTGACGTTGTAGAGCTTGGGATTTCTATCAAGATGGTATGCCAGGCTGGCACAACGGTTAAGCGTAGGACTACTAACTGAAAGGTTGGCGGTTTGAACCCACCCAGTGGCTCCTCTGGAGAAAGACTTGGCGATCTCCTCCTGCAAAGATTACAGCCAAGGAAACACTCTCGGGAATATATATTCTGTCACGTGGAATCATTCTGAGTCAGAATCGATTTGACGATTTTATTTATTTTTGTGATTTCCCTGTCTGGGTTGACATCTGATTGCTCTGTCCAGTGTTCTAGTCTTGGGTTGATACCCAATATTATTGATCTTCTAACCAAAGAACTCCCTTTAGTATTTCTTGTAGTTTTGATTTGGTTTTGACGAATTCCCTAAACTTCTGTTTATCTGAAAATGTCCTAATTTCACCTTCATATTTGAAAGACAGTTTTGACGGAAATATGATTCTTGGCTGACAATTTTTTTCCTTCAATGTTTTATATATGTCATCCTATTGCCTTCTTGCCTGCGTGGTTTCTGCCAAGTAGTCCGAGCTTATTCTTATTGGCTCTCCTTTGTAGGTGACCTTTCGTTTATCCCTAGCTGCTCTTAAAAATCTCTCTTTATCTTCGGTTTTGGCAAGTTTGATTATAATATGTCTTGGTGACTTTCTTTTAACATCTACCTTATGTGGAGTTTGATGAGCATCTTGGATGGATATCTTCTCATCTTTCATGATATCAGGGAAGTTTTCTGCCAGCAAATCTTCAACAATTCTCTCTGTGTTTTCTGCTATCCCTCCCTGTTCTGGTATCCCAACCAGTCATAGGTTATTTCTCTTGATAGAATCCCATATGAGTCTTAGAGTTTCTTCATTTTTTTAAATTATTTTATCTGATTTTTCTTCAAATATATTTGTGCCAAGTGCCTTATCTTCAAGCTCACCAATTCTGCCTTCCACTTGCTCTATTCTTCTCCTCTGTCTTTCTATTGAGTTCTCTAATTCTGTAATTTTATTGTTAATCTTCTGAATTTCGGATTGCTGTCTCTCTATGGATTCTTGCAGCTTATTAAATTTTTCATTATGTTCTTGAATAACCTTTTTAGTTTCTTCAACTGCTTTATCTGTGTTTTCCTTGGCTTGTTCTGCATATTGCCTGATCTCCTTCCTGATGTCTTGAAGAATTCTGTATATTAATCTTTTATATTCTTCATCTGGTTATTCCAGGAAGGCACCTTCACCCAGAAGATCCCTGGATTCTTTGTTTTGAGAGCTTGTCGAAGGAATCATGGTCTGCTTCTTCATGTGATTTGATATTGACTCTTATCTCCATGCCATCTATAAGTTATTGTATTAGTTCATTTTATGTTTGCTTACTATATCCTAGCTTCTTGTTTGTTTTGCTTTGATATGTCCAAATATGTTGCTTGAGTGAGCTAGCTTGATTATTTTTGCCTTTGAAGCTCTAATGCCCTGTCACCAGATGGCTAGAGCTGTTACCAGGTATATGAAGCTAGGAGTCCATTTCATTTTTCTTGTATGGCTTCAGCTCAGGTGTCCAGGTAGTTGGTCATCTGGCATATGGTACAGGCTCTGTCCTACAGTCTTAGAGGGGCAGGGGGATTGGTTTAGGTACTAGTATGTAGTTGCAGCAGGGTGTCATACTCTAAATAAGGCAGGGGGCTGGCAACTGTCCCCCAAGTGTCTGTGAGGAAAGCATGTCCCTGTTCCCTAGAATGCACAGGTGGGTGAGTTCAAAGATGGACTTTGGGCATCCAATGCTTTTGGTTGTAAGGACTGGGAGGTGCCAGTTATCCTTGGACCCCTGTCGTGGGTGGCTGGGTGAACTGAGTGAAGCCACCCATCCTTAAGCCACTGATGTGGGAAGGTGAGGACCCTGTTTAATAGGCAAAGCAGTGTCAAACATTAAACACCCACTTCTCCACTGCACAGCTGAAACAGTTACAGTCTTCCAACCAGGGCCTATTCTTCTGAAATAGGTGCACACAGGTCCATGCAGAGGGGAAAGGTATTTAGAATCCACGGACTATTTATGCCTAGACAGGACCTGCATCTGTCCTGAGCTCCCCAGGTTAGTGGAGCTGGCAGATTATCTTTTCCCCAATTGTGAATTTATTCCTTTTCCAAGGCTGGGACAATGGCTCAGGGCACACAACCAGACCTATCTCAGGTCCAGGGAAATTGACAGCCACCAAAGCTGGCTTTGGGGCTAGGACCGTAGTAAAATATATGCAAGTACTTAGCTTTGGCCAAGAGCGCTGTTCTTCCCTGGTTCTGGAGGTGTGAGTAGGCTGTGCAGGTGGCTGATTCTCCCTGAGGAAACTGCAGCCGAACACTACCATCAGCTGCCACAGATGTCCTGGTAATGGTGCCTGAGGGATCCTGGCAAATCAGGTCCAGTAACTCCCCCCTGCTTCTGAACAGTCTCTTCCTCCCCCTGCCACTCGGTCTCTTTTCTAACTTTGCCTTTGATGTTCAGGGCTTCTAGCTTGTCATAACTGTAATTGTTTCCTTTGTTTTTTCAGGTCTTTGTTGTTAGATGGTTCACCAGAAGCGTCTGACTACTCCACCATCTTGGCCCCACCTCCTCTCAATTTGATGATTTGAATTGATGTCTGAGTTGTGGTGTTGGCAAAGAATATTGAATATACCATAAACTGCCAAAAGAAGGAACAGATCTGCTTTGGAGGAAGTACAGCCAGAATGTTCCTTTGAAGTGAGGATGACGAGACTTCATCTCACATATTTTGGACATGTTATCAGGAGGGACTGGTCTCTGGAGAACGATATCATGCTTGGTAAAGAGGGGGGTCAAAAGAAAAGAGGAAGACCCTCAACGAGATGGACTGACACAGTGGTTGCAACAATGGGCTCAAGTATAACAATGATCACGAGGATTGCACAGGACTAGGCAGTGTTTCGTTCTGTTGTACACAGGGTTGCTATGAGTTGAAACCAACTCAACAGCAGCTACCAATAACAACAAAGTGTGCCAGGGTGGGAAGTTTATGTGGGGGACTCTCTTTAGTGTGCAGACAAACCCAGATTTACTGTAGCAGTTTAGCTAGTAAAAAAAAAAAAAAAAAAATTGAATCCTCATAAAAATTGGTAATTTTTATGATTGTGTTTATGAATATCTTCAATCATTATATTTACACATATTAACCAATGATTGTTAATATGGTAAAAGAAAATAGAAGTTACTTAGTCCTCTCTCCTGGGGCATACTTATAATATAATCAGTCCAAAATGATCTTCATAGTTTTATAGGAGGATGTATGTTTGAACGCATAAATTTCAGGCTGGTTCAATAGAGATATGACATTTATTAAGGAAACACCCTTCTTTTGATTGACTGAAAATGGCTTAGCCTTTCTTGTGATATACCCAGGGGAATTTAAACTGATGGATTCAAGAAGCCATTATACTCATTGCCATCAAGTCGATTTCAACACTTAAAGACCCTATAGCACAGAGTAGAATTGCCCCACAGGGTTTCCAAGGTTGTAAATCTTTATGGAAGCAGACTGTCCCATCTTTATGCCGCAAAGTTGCTGATGGATTCAAACCATCAACCTTTTGCTTAACAACTGAGTGCTTTATCCACTGAGCCACCAGGGCACCTCAAGAAGCCATTAAGGCCCGAATATATTTGCAAGCCTGTTTATGAGGACACAGAAGAAATGAAAATTCAAACTTGATAGGAGAGTCAATATTTTGCTTACAGCATATGTGAATCATACCATCAAATATTCACCAGATTTTTTTAAAGTACATGAACATTTTAATTGGGAAAGTAATGCTACAAACTGCAAGACATTTAATAGCAGATCCTTTATGTATTAATTGTTTTCCCAGCTAAAATTTCAGTTTCTTTTTTTAAACACATATTCTATGTATATACATATTTTTTTTTTCATGAAAGTATTTGCTTTTAGAAAAGAATTTGGAGTTGGCTGCTTCTTAACAATACGTAAATGAGTGATTGTATTACTATTTTATCCCTATAACTTTATCCCTATAAACTCCTTGGATGATTTATTTCCGCCATTACCCACAACTGCTTTGAACTACATCTCACTGTCTCCTCCTCCTCCCTCACTCTGCTTTGAATGCTGAGATGCCCTAGAGCCAATGACACTAAGTTCAAATATCATTCATGACCTCTCATTGACTCCAGACCCATACATAGGACTTTCTATTCTACTTCCCACTTGAATATCAAATAGGCATCTCAAATTTATGTTCAAAATAACACTCTTGATCCCCCACTAACTTCCATAAAAGGCTGCTCTGTCCCAAATCTTTACTCCCACCATTTATCTACTTGCTTGAGTCATATGACCAAGAATTATCTTAGTCTCTTTACTTTTTTCATCTTACATCCAGTTTTTCAGCAAGTCTTGTCACATCTACCTTCAAAACAGAGCCCAATATGACCAGTGCCGATATTTTCATCCAAGTTGCCATTTTCTGATACTTGCTTGGATTATTTCCGGAATGTTCTGCAGGCATATGTGCCTGCCTTTCTTTCAGTCTGTTCTCCACCTGGCAGCCAGAATGATCTTTTATAAACAAATCAGAGCCTGTTACTCCTCTAGTGGAAACGGTTTTTCGTTGCACACAGAATAGAAGTCACAGGTTTAAATGGCCTACAAGGCGCTTCAAGATCTGTCCTTCATAACCTGTATCCCTTGTACCTCAACTCTTCTTCTTCTCTTAGGCTGTTCTAACTACATCAAATTTCTACTGTTCCTAAATATATAAAATCCATTCCTGTTTCAAGGAACACTTGCTTTCTGCTTTGCTTTCACTATACTTCCTGATGTTGTCTAAAGACTCAGTCCTTCGCATTAGGCAAGCCTCTACTTAGATGCTACTTTTTCAGGAAGGCTATCCTGGCATCATCCAAAAAGAGTATGGCCCATCCCTGTCATTCTTTCCCCTTACTTAGCTTTATAAATTATCATCATTTTTTCTTTTTAACTTGGTTATAACCTCACTTTTTCCCCCAAAATGTAAGCTCCCTAATGACAACAATTTTGTCTATAGGGTTCAAAGCCATATCCCCAGATGCTATATCTATTCCTAATACAGTCTGGGCCGTTATTAAACAACTTTAAAATTAATTAATAATGAGGCCAAGGACTTAGTTTATCATAAAAACATAATGACTTAGGAAAATATGAACTGTTAAGATACCACTATGGGGTTATATCTAATGTTTATCAAAATGTGTTTCAACATAACTGGCAATTTTGTAGACAAGAAAAGTAACAAAGGTGTTTTCCAGTTATACTCCCATCATCTGCTTTTACAATGAAACACATGAGCTAACACCAGTATTTCGAAATAAACTGTCCTTTTGCTTTAGGATTGCTAAATCTCAATTACAGAGTCTCAAAAAAGGTGATGGTAATACCAACCTTTGAACAAAGTCGGGGGGAAGTGTGAGAATGAGGAAAATCACTGTGCAGGGCCAAGGTTCTTAGAATGCAGGGCCTGAGGCAAACGCTCCAGTGCTAATGCTTTGCTGTGGAGCACATGCCTCAAGGAGCGGAAAAGTGATTTGTGATGAGCTGACTGCTCAGTCTCACTGCCTGTCTTCAGCGAGGCTCTATGGTGCTAGTGCATCTCTGAACCACATCTTCAGTGGGAGGGAGGAAGGAAGAAGCATTTCTCTACCAAGCATTGCACAGCATGGCAGGCCATGAGGCACTGCTGGGACAAGCTTATGAATGCCCTGAGGGACGAGCAGCTGCTGCCCCGTCAAACCCCTGGGTTTCTATAGAAGCAGCAGTGGCAACAAAACTGCAGGAACAGTGCAAACTGTTTCTTAGGACATCTCCAACACAAAGTCAAGGTGAGACGTGGGCATGTAGCAGTGATGGAGGCACCTGTCTCAAAGATGCTGGTACCAGTGTGAGGCTTTGCCAGGGCTGCCCAGCCAGGAAGCAAAGCAAACCCAGAGCAGGCACATTTATGGATATTCTTAAGTTTTAATATAAATTAAGGTCTTATTTTTAATCTTACATAAATTGCACAATTAATTGTTAGTTACAAATAAGCCCTGATGATGCAGTGGTTAAGTACTGGGCTGCTAACCAAAAGGTTGGTGGTTTGAATGCAACAGCAGCTCCATGGGAGAAAGATCTGGCAATCTCCTTCTATAAATATTTCAGCCTTGGAAACTATGGGGCAGTTCTGTTTTGTCCTAAGGTCCGGCAATCTCCTTCTATAAAGATTTCAGCCTTGGAAACTCTATGCGGCAGTTCTGTTTTGTCCTAAGGGGTCACTATGAGTCTGAATCCACTCCACTGCACACATCAACAACAACAAAAATTTAGTACCCCAACGAGTCCAGATGGTACAATGGTTAAGAGCTTAGCATCTAAATGAAAGGTTGGGAGTTTGAACCCACCAGTGGCTCTGTGGCAGAAAAGACCTGGCAATCTGCTCCTGTAAAGACTAAAAAAAACAGTCTAGGAAATCTTATGGGGCAGTTCTATTCTGTCCTGTAGGGTCACTGTGAGTCAGAATGGCACCCAACACAGCAACAATAACACCACCACCAATGTAGTACCAAATGATCATCAAAGATTGGGAGACAACTTCCATAATGAAGACAGAGATAAACAGAAAGGCAATCACAGAGAAATAAGAATTCTCTTGAGTGAAAAAATTTACAGAGAGAAAACAAAATTAGTCAAAAGACTATAACACATATAGGCAAAAGACCAAGGTTGAGAAAGGTCGGTAACTAAATCTGTCTGCACTGGTACACAGTAGAATCCATCATTTGTATACTTTACACTGTGTTTAAAGTCGCGGTTCAGCATTACTTACAGTGAATGTATATTTGCAATAATAATTATTCCATGCAATATACTATGCAAAATAACAGTAAGAGACATAAACCAAAACCCAAAGCAAACCCAGTGCCGTCAAGTCGATTCCAACTCATAGAGACCCCATAGACAGAGTAGAACTGCCCCATAGAGTTTCCAAAGAGCACCTGGAGGATTCGAACTGCCATCCCTTTGGTTAGCAGTCGTAGCACTTAACCACTATGCCACCGGGGTTTCCATAAGAAACATATGTAATAATAATTAAAAACAAGTATTTATAGGATGGCATGTCTAATCTCAGTCTTAGAGACATTAAATAATAAAAAATAACATTTATGATCCCTTCTAGGTAACACTTTCCTACTTCTTTTAATAGTTATCTATTACAACAGAATATATAGTTAGGAATAAGCGCGTGTGATAATCAATGTTGTTTACTGAACACACTTCTCTTATATAAAATCACCCTGTTTGTGATTTTGCGTAACAGAGAAAGTCTTAAAATACTACGACGTAGATTTATAAGTAACGCACACATGGAAACTACCTGAAAGTTCGCGCAGTATACCAGTGAGTACAAATGATACCGCATTTCTAGTCTTAGCAACTGCAATCAGACCCCGATTAAACAAAATTGGAATGTACATGCATGAAATACATATGGCTTTAACATTTTCAGATTCAGAGCTAGGATCTCAGCTTTAATATATAATACTACCCAGGCCTCAGGATAATTTATAGATGGGAAGCATTCTAGGTTCTTTTAGGCCTTCACATAATGAACATGCTTGAATTGGGTTCAAGGCATAAGCCCTTACAGGATTCTGAATTCTGTCCTTCAGTATGCTGAGCCAGTATAACCTTGAGAATTCATTTGCTTCCCTCTGTGTGTATGTTTTGGGTATGAAGAAAAAGATAAGAGTTTACATCTAAGTTTTTAGCTCGAGATTTTTTTTCCCCTAGATTGAACACAATTTCTATCAATCATATGCAAAATCACTTTAGAAAGAGACTAAAAAAAAAGAAACTAGTTTCTGAATTATTTAGTCCCTGTCACTCTGCAGCTGACAGTATCTTTATATTCCCCCTCATTGTGTAATTTGCGTACATAGGAGATACTTTGTCCTCAGATATTAGAAGGCGATAGGGCAGAAAGAATATATGCTTCCCACACAACTGTGTTAGGAACTTGAGCAAAAGAATAGAAGAACATATTCTTGTTTCATTCCTAGGGTTTTACATGGATGTGTTTCACTCTGTCTTTGTCAAGCTATTGAATTCCACCTTAAAACATCAATGCTTGTTCATAGAGTAAACATTTGACAGAACAAGTAGCCAGGCTGCCAACCTGTGATGGGTTTCTATTAGACCTTAGACCAGCAGCATCACGTGCAGTGTTCCTGGGAGATGACTGCAGTGGCAGCGTGTAGGGGGACGGTCTGACTCCCAGGCACACCTGCTGTCACCTCATGCCTGCCAAACTGTCAAGCTTCACGGGACACTGGTTGACGGTAGCTTGGTGTTTCAAATTCCTTAGAAAATCTCCAGTCTGAAAACTCATATCCTAGTAGGCTGTGCAGGGCCTTTCAGAACTTGTGTCTTGTTTGCTAGTTTGGCTGTAACAGAGATACCAAAAGTAGGTGGCTTTAATGAACAGAAAATTCTTTTCTCCTAATGTTGGAGGTTAGAAGCCCTAATTCTGGGTGCCAGCTGTAGGGGAAGGCTCCCCTGCTCTAGGGGAAGACTCCCCTGCTCTAGGGGAAGGTTCTTGCCTCTTTCAGCTTCTCTTCCTCAGTTGCTTGGTGATCTCCAGGTGGCATTAGTCTTTCCCCACTTGTGTTTGCTTTCTTCTGTGCTTAATCTGCTTTTTATATGTCAAAAGTGACTGGTTTAAGGCACACCCTACACTGATATGGTCTTAATAACATAACAAAAGCACTATTCCCAAATGGAATTACACCCACAGGTATGTTTTTGTATCCTATAGGATAGAATAGAACTGACCCATAGGATTTCCTAGGCTGTAAATTTTTTTTTTTTTTTTTTTTTAATCTTCAAGGGAGCAGATGGCCAGTTTTTTTCTCCTGCAGAGCTGCTGTGAGTTCAAACTGCTGACCTTTTGATTAGCAGCCCAGCACTTAACCACTGTGCCACCAGGGCTCCTTTCCCAAAGTATACCAAAAACAAAAAAACCCATTGCCGTTGAATTGATTCTGACTCACAGTAACCCTATAAGATAAAGTAGAACTGCCCCACAGGGTTTCCAAGCACGGACTAGTGGATTCTAACTGCTGACTTTTTGGTTAGCAGTGGTGGTCTTAACCACTTCGCCAGCTCCTTCCACATGAATAGTGGCTAGAATTTACAACATATTTTTGTAGGATACAGTTGCATTTGTAATACCATGCAGATCAATAATTTACATAATGTGTTACTGTAAATGATAATTTCTTACTATTTCAGCTCCATTATGGCAGAAAATAAAATAATTAAAAGATCATTTGAAAGAAAGATGTGTTGCTTTTACACCAATAAATACTTTGGGCCCTATATAGTTCAGCAAACTTAAATATACTAACATTTGATGCCCAATTAGTCATCTATACCCAAGCACCTCTTATAACCTCTGCCCTAATAGGAAAATGGACCCTTGTGATTGAGTCAACATATCAATCTTTTTAACGCCAATGGTAGAACAAAGCATTTCTATGTGGTAAAAATGTATGTGGGGCCACCCTCTCCTCTTCAATCTTCGTAGTAAAACTCAACACTCAGCCAGCTATTTGCTTTTAAATTCCCCTTTTATAGGGTTGAGGATGTCTTTCTCTTTTACAAGTTGTCAGAGGTTGTGTTGTGCCAGCAATAGACTCTTTTCCACTTTGATGAGGTTTAAAGCCATAACCAATAATGAGCTACAAAATTTGATCATCACAATGATCAACACTGAAGCACATAGAGAAGTCTCAAGTTCTCTGTTGGGAGGCTGGCCTCAAATATTCCAGCTTTCAGACTTTCTGTCCCTTTGAATTTTTCCTGGCCCTTTCTCAGAAGAGAAGCTTGATCAGAGAGACATTTGGAAATCTCACTGGAAAATTGTGAATGCAGTGAAACATATTTTAATACTGCTTTCTTTTTCTTAAAAGTTCATTAAGTCCCTTTCTTCTATGAAAGTAAAGAGGCCAAGTTATTAATTTTATTTTTTGTACCTAAGAGAGATATTCCACCTATATCAGAGGGGTCAATATGTAAGAAACAAGGGCGAGGGCTTGAATTTTTTTTTTTTTTTCTCTGTTTAGCAAACGTGTGCTAGAGAGAAACAGAGAGCTGGCAAGATTTGCTTTACCTCTAGATGGTTATGCACTAAAATGGACCACCATTTGCAGAAACAGACACTATAAACTCCCATCAGCATAAAAAAAAAAAAAGAAAAAGAGACATTTTCAGTCCTTGGTCATTTTCAGTTGGCAGCCTTGTTCCAAAAGCAAACACAGTATGTGTTTCTCAGTGTCACATTTTCGACAACATACTTCTAAATCAGATTAGAGATTTACAAATGAGAAAATGGGTTTTGCACTTGGAAAATTGTTTGGTTTGAAATTTCTTCTAAAACTGAATATATTGGTGAATAACACAGAAATTAAAACTCCCTATAACTCAGTAGGAAACCCTTGTGGCATAGTGGTTAAGTGCTATGGCTGCTAACCAAGAGGTCGGCATTTCAAATCTGCCAGGCGTTCCTTGGAAACTCTATGGGACAGTTCTACTCTGTCCTATAGGGTCGCTATGAGTCAGAATCGACTCAACGGCAGTGGGTTTGGTTTTTGTTTTATAATTCAGTAAATGAACAAAGGCACCAATTTAGCACTTGAATACTTTTTAAATAAGTAAAATGTAATTATCTTAATTAGGTAAAATTACAATTTCAGCAAAACTGTGTTCCTGATATTTTAAAATTTTTTCACTAATATAACTTTGGAAAGAATACCACATCAATATCTAATTTGATTTTCACTTTCCAATTTTTGAATGCACTATTTTTATAAAATAAATATCCTAATAAGGATTTGCTTTACAGTACATGAAACAGTTCTTAAAATATGCATATGTACATATTGTAGAGTCTAATGAGTTTATTTGTTAAGAGGGTTGGGGGTAGTTTAATGGGACCAATAATGCAGCAGCGAGGAGCCCTGGTGGCACAATGGTTAAGTGCTCAACTGCTAACTGGAAGGTTGGCAGTTCAAACTCAGCAGCTGCTCTGTGGGAGGAAGATGTCTGCTTCCATAAAGAGTCCATAAAGAGTCCAGGCTTGGAAACCCTATGGGGCCGGTTCTACTCTGTCCTATAGGGTCACTATGAGTCAGAATTGACCTGATCACGATGAGTGTGGTTTGAATGGAATGGCAGATTCTATGTTTTCATTTACATTTTTTAAACATTTCAAAGTATATATTTAAATTATTAAATAAGATGATAGAATTAAACTTTTGGGAATAAAGCTATTGGTTCCCTATAAACATTTGTTGAATTACATTTCAAAATGTGAGTTCACGGTGTGCATGAGTCTGGGGCTGAAAATAAAGATGACCACACTCAGAGCTTTGGTACATTAGCCATGCTCCATGGCGCACAGTGGCTCATAACAATCAACCTACATGGATGCATGTAGCGTGCAAATTTCTTGGCAGATTTATATGGCTATTTAGCTAAATGCAGATAATGAGATGACCTTTCTAAATAACATGAAGGGGACAAAACTACTTTGACACTCAGACTGTTTGAATACTGTTATCAGTATTATCAAACACCACTATGGCAAATATTTGTTAAATGGGTACTACATGGAGGCAGTGGGATCACAGAGGTAAAAACAAACAGACAAATGATCAAACAAGCTCATGTATGTATGTATGCATTTTGCTCCTTCCTACTATATTACAAGCTTTTTTAGGGTAGGGTGTATATGTTTTCCCCCTTTCTTTGAATCACCAGTGCCTACCTAGCAAAGTGCCTGATACTAAGTAGAATTCTAATGAATTAGTTTCATAGTACAAAATTGCTTTGAGTATGGAAGAAAATGTGTATTGTATATGCATCCACCATACAATTAACTGTCCCATACGAATATACACATGAATAACAAATACTAAGTAGTCCCCCCGCTCAGTGCTTAGACATATGTTTCTGAATTTAAACTATTTTTGTATAATCCCTAGCACATCTATTTACAAGATTGTTTTTGTCATCCCAGCATAATCTTTTTTACTTTCTTCTATTAAAAAGTCTTCTGGATACATCCATATAAGGCTGTTAAAATGAACACTTTAGTAATGCAAAATAAAAAATCATTCGATTTTAAGTGTTGTATATTATATTGCAATACAGAATGCTCATTACCTGTGAACAAGCACAGAGAGTTCCCTGTTGCTGCGATATGTGAAGCATGCAATAGTGCTTACCATCTTTGTGACCATAAAACAAGACTGGTTTCAGTTCTAACATATGAAGACCTTGGAAGTTGTCATTCCCATCCTTCTAACAAGAAAAAAAAAGCAGAACAAATGGACAGTCAGCAACTTTTCTTGAACCCATGAGAATAAAGACCCAGAACAAACCACAACCCTGAAATCTTGAAAGACAAGCTAATCCAGAGCCACAAACTGATAGGAAGACTTATGGTAATTTTGATAAATTACTGGAGGCTGAGTAGGGACTAGTGTGAGAATGAGAAGTTCCTGGGCACCACAGTGTTAGGGGACTCCCACATTTTTATGAATTTTACCACCAGGAGCTACACCAGGTTCTCAAGATGAAGAGCCAAGAAGCATCCCCTCCTGACTCTGGCAGGGAAAGGGGAAATGTGACCTTTGGGAAGTACACCCAAGAGTCTTCTCCATAACAAAGAGCTGTACTCCAGAAGAAAAGTCTTTACCAGAGCCTTATCTGACCTGGCAGCCCTGGGTGGTGCAAACCATTAACATCCTCCATTCCACTGCTAAAGGCATCTAAAAATTAAGAGGAATTTGTCCTATTTCCCCTCTCTTGTGGTGCAATGGTTAAGCACTCAGCCTCTAACTGAAAGGTTGGCAGTTTGAGCCCACTCAGTGGCTCTGTGGGAGAAAGAGGTGGCAATCTCCCATAATGATTACAGCCTAGAAATCCCTATGGGGCAGTTCTACCTTGTTACATGGTGTCATTATGAGTCCATATCAACTCCATGGCACACAACACACACAACAACAACATTCTGGGTAGAAAGAAGGTAGAAAAAAATTGTGGATTTGCTTTTATCCAAGAGGGATGGAAGTACATTGTAGCATCAGGATTTAGGTTGATAATAATGCTATGGTTCTGCACTATGATTTAATCCGAAGGGACCATAATTACCATACCATCCTACAGGATATTACAGTGTTCTATCACACTGATGAAGTCATGCCACCATGTTGATAAGACCTTGTGATTAGGTAGTAATAGGCATTTAAGATGATTGTAAGATGCAGCTCCTCATATGAAAGTAAGAAATAAGTCCAGTGAAAATCTCAAGACTTCAGTGATTAGTTAAGGAAATTTGTGATCCTAAGCCAATTTAACACAGCTTCCTCCCCACATTTTGATGGCATGAAAGTGACACAGGGAGAAAGGGTGGTCATAGTAGTGGCAAATATAACTTTTCTGTCCCAGGAAAGGTATGAAGGATAGTTTCCCTGAGATGAGGAATGAGAAAGTGTTTCCTTAGGTGGAAGAGACTCACGTCTCATTCTACTAAAATGTCTTAAGACGTGACGGGAGTTCTGATAAGGTAGCACATCTATATTGGAGAGTGTAAAGAGTCATAGCCTTGGAGCTGAAGCAAAAAATTATTTATGTCATGGTTGGCATGCCAACAATGGTGACACCCACTTTGTTCACACCAAGATTAATGAATTCAATACTGAATCCCTTTGTCCTTTTTACAGAAAAAAGTGAAGCCATCTAAATTCTTGCACAACACTAGAGAACGGGGGAGTTCATCCAAAATATGAATTCCTTGCTTCATTGGCAAATTGTAGGTTGGAGCCAGAGTTAATTTAAGGACTAAAAAGGATACTTGCACAGGAGTATTTGTAGCAAAATTTTGCTATCTACATAGGTTTCTACTTCTTTCTAACCTGGGTCTACTCCTGCTGATAATGTTGCTTTTTAATGTTTTTGCTGTCACACTATAGCTACTCCTCAGCCTCTTTCATTCTGATTTCTCTTTAACCTTCTTGTCCTCCTAAATACATTTTTTTAAATGAGATAGAAATTTATTTTATACCATATTAAGATTTTAAATGAAACAAATTCTTCATCTCCATAATCCTAAAGAGGAGGAAGAAAAAAATGCCACTTACAAAATATTCTATTACAAGAATAATTTGTACTTTAATTCAAAGACTTTTAGAACAACAGGAATATGAACACACCAGACTGAAAAAGATCCTAGTAACTGAATGTAAATCTTAATCCCTTCATGATACAACTACAGTAGACAAAGCTAAGCCAGAAAAGCTTGCAACTGCAGCTCTCTGTCAATGAAAAGGTAGAGTCCTTGAACTTTTGTTGAATAACAACAACAAAATCCAAAAGTTGTTAAAAAAATGTCAAGATGAAGGAGTCATAGGAAAATATTTACAGTTAGCTGATTGTTCTCTTCTCACCAGTCTCTGTGCTAGGGTAGATTCAATAAGTCCCTTCTGGCAGTTGGAAAAAACTTGTACAAAATTATGCTCAACCATGACCATATTGGTGTGCTTTGGTTTTTAAGTTCACACTTTTCAAAAGAAGTGTAATATTATTTCATTTTCAATTATTTATAATAAACCGAATCTTCTTTATTTTTATTTAATGTTTGCTGTTGTTAGAAGCCACTAAGTCAGTTCTGACTCATAGCGAACCTATGTACAACAGAACAAAACACTGCCCGGTTCCATGCCATCTTCACAATCATTGCTGTATTTGAGCCATTGTTGCAGCCATTGTGTCAATCTTTCTTGTTGAGGGTTTTCCTCTTCTTTGCTAACCCTCTCTTTATCTTACCAAGTATGATGCTCTTCTCCAGAGACTGGCCCATCCTGAGAACACATCCAAAGTATGTGAGACGAAGTCTCTCCATCCTTGCTTCTAAAAAGCATTCTGGCTGTAATTTTTCCCAGGATAGATTTGTTTGTTCTGGCAATCCATGGTATGTTCAATATTCTTCTCCAACACCATAATTCAAAAACATCAATTCTTCGGTTTTCCTTATTCATTATCCAACTTTGGCATGCATATGTGCTGATTGAAAATATCATGGCTTAGGTCAGGTGTACCTTAGTCCTCAAAGTAACATCTTTGCTTGTCAACACTTTAAAGAGGTTTTTTACAGCAGGTTTGCCCAATGCAATACATCATTTGATTTCTTCCTTTTTTTTTTTTTAATTGTGCTTTAGGTGAAGGTTTACAGAGCAAATTAGTTTCTCATTAAACAATTAATACACATTGTTTTGTGACATTGGTTGCCAACTGCATGACGTGTCCCTCTTAAATACATTTTATAGAAAAAGATAGGTAGGTTGGGATTCTCTAACTCTTTCGCGTGCTCCCATTCTTGGTTTTAGTAACTCACACGATAGATTCTTATATAAACATATAAGGTTGTAGTAACTCATATGAAATTTTTATAAAATTCTCCAGAAAATAACATTACTAGTAGAGTTTGATTCATGAATTCCATATAATTCCTACTTTGGAATTTTGGAATAGGGCATGTCTGAATCTTAAGAACTCTTGATTTGAAGGCCTAGACTAGAGGCAGATCTGGGCTCTACGCTCCACATTTCCATCATTTGCACTCATCTGAAGGTCTCTTGTACTTTAAAAGACAGAGACCCTTCCAAGTTGAGAAGTTGTTAACATTGTTTCATCAAAAAACCCAGTAAAAACGAAGTATGAAAAGTCAAAGACCAATGAGTGTGATGAAAAAGAATAATTTGTTCTTTCCAGATGTATTTAGATTACTCACTAGTGTAGATCCACTCCACTATCTTCTTTCAAGATCCTTAAAGATTTCTATCATTGATTTACATCAGAATTTCTCCTTCAGATAAAGGCATAGCCAAGTACCTGAAAAAGAGAGAAGGAAACAATAAGTTTCCCTTAGAAATTAGAAGACAAGATCCAAAGACATCATTTATTTTAATTATTTTCCCTTCCCTTTATTAGTACAATATTAGTATTTCATACAGCTACAGCAATATATTGAGATGGAACTTCCAGAAATTCAAGTCAGTTTCAGAAGAGGATGTGGAACCAGCGATATCACTGCTGATGTCAAATGGATCCTGGCTGAAAGCAGAGAATACCAGAAAGATATTTACCTGTGTTTTATTGACTGTGCAAAGTCACTCGACTGTGTGGATCACAATAAATTATGGATAACATTGCAAAGAATGGGAATTCCTGAACACTTAATTGTGCTCATGAGGAACCTGTACACAAATCAAGAGGCAGGCATTAGAGCAGAACAAGGGGATACCGAGTGGTTTAAAGTCAGGAAAGGTGTGCGTCAGGGTTGGATCCTTTCACCATACCTATTTAATCTGTATGCTGAGCAAATAATCCAAGAAGCTCAACTATATGAAGAAGAACAGGGAATTAGGATTGGAGGAAGACTCATTAGCAACCTGCATTATGCAGATGATACAACCTTGCTTGCTGAATGGGAAGAGGACTTGAAGCACTTACTGATGAAGACCAAAGACTACAGTCTTCAGTATGGATTACATTTCAACATAAAACAAAAATCCTCACAACTGGATCAATAAACAACATTATAATAAATGAAGAAATGATTGAAGTTGTCAAGGATTTCAT
This sequence comes from Elephas maximus indicus, assembly GCF_024166365.1. Classification (NCBI taxonomy): domain Eukaryota; kingdom Metazoa; phylum Chordata; class Mammalia; order Proboscidea; family Elephantidae; genus Elephas; species Elephas maximus. Next base: position 73,894,412 of record NC_064829.1, on the reverse strand, counting down.
TTTACTTGGATCCACAATCAACACCCATTGAAGCAGCAGTCAAGGAATTAAATGACTCATTGCATTGAGCAAATCTGCTGCAAAAGACCTGTTTAAAGTATTGAAAAGCAAAGATGTCACCTTGAAGACTAAGGTGCACCTGACACAAGCCATAGTGTTTTCAATTGCCTCATATGCCTGCAAAAGCTGGACTATGAACAAGGAAGACAGAAGAATAATTGACGTCTCTGACTTGTGGTGTTGGAGAAGAATATTGAATATACTATGGACAGCCAAAAGCATCTACAGATCTGTCTTGGAAGATTTATAACCAGAATGCTCCTTAGAAGCAAAGATGGGGAGACTATGTCTCACAGACTTTGGACATGTTATCAGAAGGGACCAGTCCCTGGAAAAGGACATTATGCTTGGTAAAGCAGAGAGTCATCAAAAAAGAGGAAGACCCTCAATGAGATGGATTGACACAGTGACTGCAACAATGGGCTGAAACATAACAATGATTGTAAAGATGGTGCAGGACTAGGCAGTGTTTTGTTCTATAGTACACAGGTTCGCTGTGAGTCAAAACTGACTCGATGGCACTTGACAATAACAACATTAGTATTTCATATTATTTTAACAGAAAAACATATCCTAAACAAAACAAACTGATTTTTTTTCACTATAATGCTCTAAAATACTTCAAAATAAAATTTTAATGGTGATTATTATAGAATAAAACAATTAAATAAAGATTGTTATTATGTCAATTTTATCTTGGCTCCGCAAATTATTAGGCATGTGGCTTTGCATAGGGTTCTTTCCCTCTCCAGGGCAGTGTTTGTAACATGGGGATAATAACAGTACCTATAAAGAGAGTGGAAAATCTGGTGGCGTAGTGACTAAGTGCTATGGCTGCTAACCAAAAGGTCAGCAGTTCAAGTCCACCAGGCACTGCTTGGAAACTCTACAGGGCAGTTCTACTCTGACCTACAGGGTTGCTATGAGTCAAAATCAACTCGACGGCAATGGATTTGGTTTTGTTCTTTTATAAAGAGAGTAGCTGTGAGAGTTAATGGGTAAATATGGTACCCTTTGCCATTGAGTTGATTACAGCTCCTCTCAACCCTGTAGGACAGAGTAGAACTGTCCGCTAGGGTTTCCAAGGCTGTAATTTTCACAGAAGCATCCTGCCACCTGTTTCTTCTGCAGAGAAACTGGCAGGTTCGAACCACCAACCTTTTGGTTAGCAGCTGAGTGCTTAACAACTGCCCCACCAGGGCTCCTTGATTAATATGGTACCATACTTAAAACAGAGCACAGCTTAGAGTAAGTCCTTAAGTGTTCACTGACACAGTTACTATTTGTTGTTGTTGTTAGTTGCCCTTGGGTCCATTCCAACTAGAGGAGAAGTCATGCATGCAGAGTAGAATTGCTCCATAGGGTTTTCAAGGTTGTGGCCTTTCAGAAACAGATCACCAGGCCTGTCTTCTGAGGCGCCTCTAGGTGGAATAAAAACGTCAACTCTTCAGCTAGTACTTGAGCACTTAACGATTTGTATCACACAGGGAATCCTTACTGCTTATTATTTACTGAGTACTTACTCTTGCCAGGAGCCCTGGTGGCACAGTGGCTCACCTACTAACCAAAAGGCCGGCAGTTCAGATGTACTACCTGCTCCTTGGAAACTCTATAGGGCAACTCTGTTCTGTCCTATAGGGTTGCAATGAGTCGGAATTGACTCAATGGCAACAGGCTTGTTTTTTTTATTCTCTCCAGGTGCAAATAGACTAAGAAATGTAATGTATAAATTCATATAGTCTTAACAAAACTATTATAAGCATTATAATTTTATAAATAGGGAAACAAGGGCTAAAAGAGATTACATAAATTCCCCATGATTATATAATCGGAATGACTCTAAATCCTGTATTTTAACAGTTTTCTCCTAAGATAGTTATAATTTCTCCATTCTTATATTCATTCATTCAATACATTTTCATTGAGTTCTTACTCTTGTTAAACACTTGGGGTATACTCATCAATAGTACAGGGAAAAATTCCTGCCTTCATGGAGCTTACATTCTAATGAAGAGAAATGAAATGTAAGTATGCAAATACATAAAACATTTAGTACTTCAAATGGTGATAAATGCCAGGGAGGAAAAACAGAGAGGGAGTTAAGAGTTTGGGGAGGAGTATGAGGTGGTAAATTTACATAAAAATGTCAGGAAAATATCTTACAGGAAAGGAAAGAATAAAGCAGGCTCATGAATATACGAGGGAAGAATATTCCAGAAGTTAGTTTAAAGGTTATCTATGAGTTCACCTGATCTCCTTTCTCTTATTAACTGTGTCTTCTTAATAATGGTAGCCATATCTTGGAGCCTTGGTGGTGCAGTGGTTAAGAGCTAGTGCCAGCCACAGCTGCTATCCAAAAGGTCGGCAGTTCAAATCTACCAGCTGCCCCTTGGAAACTCTATGAGGCAGTTCTACTCTGTCCTATAGGGGCGCTATGAGTCAGAATCGACTCAACAGCAATTTTTTTTTTTGTATATCTTAAGTACTTACTACACGCTGGGTAAAAAGTGCTGAGCACTTTATACTTATTACAATATTTATTATTTTGGTGTTCAAGCTGTTTCTTTTGTATCACTCAGACTTTCTTAAATGAGAATCACCAAGCAATTATTACTATACGTAATAATAATAGTAAATATACAATACACATATATATTCATTCTTTCATTCCTAAGCCCTCTGAAGTTTACAAGACCATATATCTGGATTTGAGTAAAGTAGGTTAGTTCATGAAACACAAACAAGGCTTCTATAAAATGGGTCTGAGACATAGATTTGGGTCCTGCAAACTTGCCAGCTCCCTGAGTGTGTTATGTAGAGGGTGGCCAATAGCCATAACTCCCTTTGTTTTCCTCTGCCTAACCCCAAAATATGATGCAGTGGTTAAAAGCTTGGCTGCTAACCAAAAGGTCCGTGGTTCAAATCCACCAGCCACTCCTTAGAAACCCTATGGAGCAGTTACACTCTGTCCTATACAGTCGCTATGAGTTGGATTCCACTCCATGGCAATGGGTTTGTTTTAACTCCAAAGTGTGAGATGATAATAATTTAACACTTCAGCATATCATAACCAGCAGGGCAGGAAGTTTGTTGCTTTTGACCAAATGTCATTATTATAAGACTTAGTTAATGCACAGTAGTTTAAATATGATCTCTATAATAAATTATAGAGATTAGAATAAAGTTTGAGTCTGTACTATGTTACCATTAGCAAAGGCCCTTGTAAAGTTGCCAATGGAGATCTATAACTCATCTCTATGCTTCTTTTGAACGTCTTTTTTGAATGTTAGCGAGAGTAAAGAAACTAAGGAAATCAAGAAGAATCGACAGCTGTATTTCAAATAAGAAAAAGTAAACTCCGTTGAACCTATGATTTACCACCTATCCTGGAAGAACATTGAATCAACATGAAGATACTTACATTTTGTAACGAAACTAACAGCTCTCTAATTAAAGAACTAAAAACTATGTAACAAACACTATAGAGTGATGAGTAATAAAGTAAGTTCGTGGAAAATCATATTGTTCTTAATCAGGTATTTGCAAACTGACCATTTCTCCTAAATAAAAATTGACTAAAAACCATTGTTCAGTGTATCTATTTTTTTCCTAAAATTGTATTTTCTCTCTTCTATGAATCAAATTTTAATTATTCATTGCACACTCATATAAGTGAAAATTTAATGTAATTTGACAAGGGAATGGGTAAATTCCTGAGAACTTTATTGATTTTCTGGCCATTAAACAACATGTAGAGCCCTGGTGACACAGTGTTTAAGAGCTCAGCCACCAACCAAAAAGGTCAGCAGTTTGAATCCACCAGCCGTTCCTTGGAAACCCAATGGGCCAGTTCTACTCTGTTCTATAGGGTTGCTATGGCAATGTTTTTTTTTTTTTTAAACGACATGCAAATTGTTAGAATATTGTATCTTTCATGGGTCACAGGCATAGTTTTTGAGATTTAAATTTTCTGTTTTAGAAGCAGTTTCTGTATTTTGCTCAATTTGGCACAATTACTCTTGGCCAGTGAGTAAAATCATAGCTGAGCTGCCCATAGACCATTTAATATTCAAGTTGTTCCAGCTCCTGCCCTTCCAAAAATGACATATTCAAGTACTCTATGGGGTTGGGTTTAATATTTGTTCAATATGTGTCTGTTACTTTTGTTAGATTATATGTATTAACCTTATATATTAGAAGAAATACATTCTGTATAACTAATTTTCTTAAATATAAATCTATAGGATAAAGAAAATTCATTCATGAGGAGATTAAAACTTGACTTATGGTTAAGCAAGTGCTTTGCTTTGATGTATTACTTAGCTCTCAAATTACCTGAAATGATAATATGTATATATGGCACACAGTATATATAATATACAATTATAGCACTTTTTAAAATACTGCATAAGACACTGGAATAATGAGTCTTTTTCCTAATTGTTTGATATGCAGATCTTTTTTTAAGGCTTACTATTAAATTGAGTGGAAATGACAGTGGCCTGATCCAGGATTAAATGATCTGCCATTGGAGCATGCAATAGTCCACAGATAGAAAAGAAAAGTTTGATCAAGGTTATGTCAGGATTAACTCTATCTCTGGAAAGAGTGCGAAGGGAGGTTTAAAATCCACACACAGCAGAGAAGACCTTGTTTTATGGTCTAACCTGAAAGACCCTCACATACTATACTCCGTAATTAATATACCTAGAAAGGATTAAGGTTAGTACAGCTGGGATTTGAAAGGAAGTTTTAAATTCTTCATTGTACACTTAGGAAAACTCAGTAAATTGTAGTTTATACTCATTTATAAGCCATAATTCTTAGCCTGATGAAAGTGATTAAAAGTTGAATTCACGTGTTTCTTTCTTCCCTGTCTCTATTCCTCCTTCCTTCCTTCCTCTTATTCAGTTGTACCTTAATGAGAAGACTGAGTTAACATTTTCTGGGATCAATTTTATCCCTCCTTGTTCAAGTTAGGGGGACTTATTAACCCTTAATACCTTTTAAAGCTACCTCCCCAAACTGAGTTGGACCTAGGAAAACAGCACATTTATTAGCTCTTTGAGGGCAGTGCTAAAGTAAAATATTAATTTTCCGGGGTGAAGGTATTTAGGTTAAATTCATCAGAAAGCATCCTGAGACTTCTTGTGAATTCTGGTACTTCTAAAATCTGTCAAAGTAAGTTGATAGATATTCAAAAATATGAATATGATGACAAAAGATATGATACTTGTTCTCTATGCTTCCTTTTAAGTTATCATGTATAATTTGAGCAGAAAACATTTATTTCTTTCTGCATACTATAGTTTTATGAGAAAGTGTTAATAATTTTTTATTCTACTTTTTTAAGAACGTCATTCAAGTAATGCTCACAGTGCCTCCTTTCGCTACCAATTCCTGCACACCAAATATGCCAAACACGTAGTAGTTTTGCAAAGTAGAAATGCCATCACTTTGGGGACATTCTTATCACAGTGACCATCTAAATAAATAATCAAAACACAAACATGGATAAATATCTCTGCATGAGATACCTTTGAATCTTATCCAATATAGGCTCTTATCTAAAAAAAGTTCTATTTTTCCACTGAAATTATGGGATACATCCTTCAGACTATATTTGAACAACAGCTGCACTTCCGGACAGAATGGGAGAATGTGGCCATCTTCTGAGTGTTCAGATTACATGATGATTCATGGGATTCACCACATCTCTAATACCAGGTAGTTTCTGGAAATTTGAGTCTATGCATATCGATACATGCCTCAAGTTTTGCCAGAACACATTATCCTGACAATTAAGTCATCTCATACTTTTATTACAAATACCATTACCTGACCATTCTTAGACATATCTCCATCCCCAGGTGTAAGCTTGTAAAGTACATTCCTAAAAGTGGAAATAAAGTTACTGCGTTTTAGGGAATTTGCTGACAAATTAGTCTTCCATGTTGTTGTAACTTTTGTGCTCCTACTAGCAATGCATTTTTTTCAGTTTGCCCTTATGCTTGCTAAAACTTAGTATTATCAAATGTTTTAATTTTTGCCCATTTTGGGGTATGAAATACCACTTCAGCTTTTCTTAGTTTTTTTATACATATATATACATATTAGAATATGCATTGCCATCTGCATGTCATTCATTAATTAGAAGATATACAGCAACTAAATTGAACAATCTAACAATATGGATAACCATCACAAATATGGATTAAGTGAAAAACATTATATAGATAATTCTGTTCTTATTCCTAATAATTTTTTAGGATTTTCAACACACACAATTATGTCTTCTGCAAATAGACCGTTTCACTCTTCCTCTCCAATTTTTGTGACTTTTCTTGTTTCTTCTTCCTTCATTTCTGGGGCCAGGATATCCACCACCATATTGAATAGAAATGTTAAAAGCGGGTGGGGTATGCAAGGCACCTACCAAAAAAAAAAAAAAACATTCACAGTGATCTTATAGGACAGAGTAGAAAGAGCAGAACTGCTTCATAGGGTTTTCCGGGCTGTAATCTTTACAGAAGCAGACTGCCACATCTTTTTCCTGTAGAGTGCCTGAATTCAAACTGCCATCCTTTTGGTTAGCAGCCTAGTGCTTAACCATTGTACCACCAGGTCTCCTTAACAAGGTACCTACAGCAGCTCGTAGAGTTAGGTGCAGGCCCTATATTACAGGAAACTTGACAGTGACTGTCTCTTTATGTGGGAGGGGGCCTGTTATCTTCTTGGGACAGGATCACTATTTTAGGAGCTTACTCCTCCATACCAGAAGTCAACTATCCCTACAATTGAATTTTAATTCTGTCATATATATATATATATATGTATATATATATAAAACCTATCTATTTATCTATCTGGAGGATACCCTGGTGGCATAGTGATTAAGTGCTAACCAAAGGGTCGGCAGTTCAAATCCACCCAGCGCTCCTTGGAAACTCTATGGGGCAGTTCTACTCTGTCCTGTAGGGTGCTATGAGTCTGAATCTACTCAAAAGCAGTGGGTTTGGTTTTTTTGGTATCTAGTTTTATCTATCTGTCTGTCTGTCTATCATCTATCTATCTATCTATCTATCTATCTATCTATCTATCTATCTATCTATCTATCTATCTATCTATCTATCTATCTATCTATCTATCTATCATCTATCTATCTATCTATCATCTATCTATCTATCTATCTATCTATGCTGGGTAAAGAAGAGGGTCAGTGAAGACCCTCAACGAGATAGATTGACACAGTGAGTGCAATGATGAGCTCAAATATAGCAACGATTATGAGGATGGCTCAGGACTGGGCAATGTTTCGTTCTGTTGTACATAGGGTCACTGTGAGTCAGAACAGACTTGACATCTAACAACAACATACATATGTATACATAAACACACATATGTATGTGTATACATGTATATTATATATATATAAATCTTTTGGTTGTTAAATGCTAATTACTTAGTCAGTGGGCATCAGGTTTGAAAAAGATCATAAGCATGTCAAATTCTTTGATCAGGCTTTAATATTCTGGATCTAAATCTATATGAAGGAGCCGTGTTGGCACACTGGCTAAGTGTTTGGCTGCTAACTGAAAGGCTGGCAGTTTGAACCCACCCAGCAGCTCTGTGGGAGAAAGACTTGGTGATCTGGTTCTATAAAGATTACAGTCTAGGAAACCCTATGGGGTATTTCTACTCTGTCAATGGGGTCACGATGAGTCAGAATCAACTCGCTGGCACACAGCAACAACAACGACAACAAATCCATGTATGGTAATTGTCCATAGCAGAGTTAGGGTAGTGATAAATTTTCACATTTAATACACAGCTCAGAGTCTCAAGTACTACAGCTGGGAGAGAATTTAGCTATCATTTAAAAAAAAAAAAGTAAAAAATTACAAATATACCATTTACTAAGCTTTTGTTATTCCAAGCACTATCCTCAATTGCTTTATATGTACATTATTTCATTTAATCCTTTCAATAACAAGGCAATTCAGATATTATTAATCTCTACAAGTGAAACTGAAGTTCGCAAAGACAAAACTACTCATCTACAACCTCACTGTGAGGTATGGGTAGAGCCAATCCCTGAGAGAAGGTGCTTTAATTTCCATTTTTTTTTTTTTTTTTTAATATTTTGCTCATCGATGCATCCCAAGTGCCTAGAATAGTGCCTGGCAAATTCTCAGCATTCAATTAACATTCGCTAAATGCGTAAAATAATTTTCCTGCTTAATTCAGTTTTATTCTCATTGCTCCCTCTATTTGTGGGTAATGGTAAACAACTAATGATATACTGTATGTGAAAATAATTGCTATATTTCACAAGTATATTTGAGGCATATATGTTTCCTTGCAAGTAGACAAATCATTAGAGAAGGCCAGGACTTGCACTAAATCTGCCTACCCGATAAGGTAATTTGGAGGACTCAGGGGTACTGACCTTTGGCTGTTGTTAAGACAAGGCAAAAAGTTCAAGCCATATAGCTTGAAACATAATTTAAAAAAAAAAAAAAAGGAGTGCCCCAGTAAAAAAAAAAAAAAAAATTATTATTATTATTATTATTATTTTGCCCCAGTAGGTAAGTATATTATCAGGGGATGAGCCAAACTCAGAATGCAAAGCCATCAGCAACTAAAATGTGTTCCTGAGCAACAGATGATGGACAAGGGATTCAGCCGGCAAAGAGGGTAGCTAGTTAAAATTAAGTCAGATTCTGAGAGTAGAGACTAGAATAGAATGTACTGTAAAATAATAATAACAAGCCTAAATACAGAGTATCGAAAAAGGGCTCTCTCCCATGGAACAAAAGTGAACCAAATGGGCAGTGGCTCATATGCCCTGGTTAAGCCTAATGGGATGGTAGCTACATTTCCTTAAATGAGATTATTGAAAAAGTACTGAATGTTTTAAGATAAATTTTGCAACTGGGAGAAGCCCGAGTCTACAGGATTGGAACTTACTGGGTTTATTAAAAATAACTAAGTAGGTGTTGTCAGACATAATCTCAGTTAAGTCCAACATTCAGAGAATATGTTTTGCGCCTAGCCTGGGGAAATCCAAGTTGTTCCTGGGATCAATTTAGTGCCTCTGAGCTCTATTGGACAACATGGTGTACAAAACACATGTTGTCCAGCTTTACAGAAGCTCGTAACCTTGTGTAGAAGACAGACATTAATAAAAAGAGCACCATAATTATGAATGTATTACGTAAACCTTATGATCAGAGGTAAGTGCTCTAAAGGAAAGCAATAGGATTACGAGAGTGTGTAACGAAGACACATGGCCCATACTGGGGAGCTGGGCAGGCTTTTCTGAGAAAACAGTACTTACATTACTGTGGACTCATGGAGGCTACCAAAGCCTAGAGTGGGCTGAAGAGACTAAAGGAAGAAAAGAGGTATAGTTGACAAATAGCTTCTTGAGAAGTTTTGCTATGAAGGGGAATAAAAAAATGAAGAAATGGAATGGAAGTTGGAGTGAAAATGAGGGAATTTTTTTCTAAATAATTAAGATGTCATATATAAAAAATACATAAAAAATACACCAAAAAATAAAAAAACAATATTATATATATATAAAACCAATATATGTATATATATATACAAAAAAATAAAATATATATATACGTACCAAAAAAATAAAAAACCAAACCCATTGCCATCCAGTGGATTCCAACTCACGGCAACCCTATTGGACAGAGTAGAACTGCCCCATCGGGTTTCCAAGAAGTCACTGGCAGATTGAATCTGCCTACCTTTTGGTTAGCAGCCAAATTCTTAACCACTGCACCTCCAAGGCATGTATTACCTATATTCATAATATAGTACAATGGTTACTTGATATCTTTGTACATGTAATAAGCAGTTAAAACCTAGCATGCCAAAACATGACTGTTTCATTTTCTTCCTCAAATCTGTTTCTCTCCAGTCTTTCCCGTAGCAGTAATTGTAGTAAATGCATTACCATTCACTAGCTTTTACATTTTTAAAAATTTTACACTAGAACATAGAATATACTTTTTTTTTTTTTTTTGTAATGTCCTCCTTCCTTTTATAACTTTGTACCTTAGGTGCAGAATTGAGACTTTTCTGGAAAAACAGTAAGATCAATGGATTGGAGAGTATCTCTGGAGTGATGGTATTGGGATGGGAGAAATTGAGAGATGAAGTAGGAGAATAGTATGATATTTGAATTAGAGGTGAAGTTATTGGTAATGTGAAGACCTATGTCTGACTTATGGGAATAGGTAGTTGAAGGAGCTAAGGAATAATATTTTAGAAGTAAGGAGGAAAAAGAACTACACAAAAATGTTCAGTGGATCATACATGTGGTGTTGGAGCTATTAGGAATGACCACAAGAGCACCGGTGGAAGGGAATCCAGCCATTCCATAAATGAGGGGTAGTAACTAGTTGATCGGTAGCTAAAAGTATTGAATGAAAGTGGCAGAATCTAAGGTCACAAGCTTCAAAAAAGTATTGAATGAAAGTGGCAGAATCTAAGGTCACAAGCTTCAAAAAAGATACAGTCATTGGAGAATAGAAGATGAGAAATTTAGTAAGAGACATGTGCTAATTCATGTTTAATACTTCTAGTTATTGCTTAATTTGTACTGATGAAGACCAAAGACTATAGCCTTCTCTATGAATTATATCTCAACATAGAGAAAACAAAAATTCTCACAACTGGACCAATAAGCAACATCATGATAAATGGAGAAAAGATTAAAGTTGTCAATGATGTCATTTTACTTGGATCCACAATCAATGTCCGTGGGAGCAGCAGTCAAGAAATAAAATGACATATTGCATCAGGCAAATCTGCTGCAAAAGACGTCTCTAAAGTGTTAAAGAGCAGAGATGTTACCTTGAAGAGTACGGTGCCCTGACCCAAGCCACAGTATTTTCAATTGCCTCATACGCATGTGAAAATTGGACGATGAATAAGGAAGATCAAAGAAGAATTGATGCATTTAAATTATGGTGTTGGCGAAGAATACTGAATATACCATGGACTGCCAGAAGAACAAACAAATTTGTCTAGGAAGAAGTACAGCCAGATTGCTCCTTAGAAGCGAGGATGGCAAGACTTTGTCTTGCATACTTTGGACATGTTATCAGGAGGGAGCAGTCCCTCGAGATCATACTCGGTAAAGCACAGGAGCAGTGAAAAAGAGGAAGAGTCTCAATGAGATGGATTGACACAGTGGCTGCAACAATAGGCTCAAACATAGCAATGATTGTGAGGATGGTGCAGAACAGGGCAGTATTTTGTTCTGTTGTACACAGGGTGGCTGTGAGTCGGAACTGGTTCAACGGCACCTAAAAAAAAACATAATGTAGCCCGTTTAAAAGTAATAATTTTCATGAATGATTTTATGTGTTGTTGAGTCAATTCTAACTCATAGGACAGAGTAGAACTGCCCACAGTGTTTCCTAAAGGTCGTAATATTTATGGAAGTAGATCTCCATGTCTTTTCTCCCATGGAGAAGCTGGCGGGTTCCAACCACTGACCTTTTGGTTAGCAGCCAAGCAAGCGCCTAACCACTATTCCACGAGGGCTCCTTCTTCATGAATATGGACAGATAATATTATGATGTACACCACTGACAGCAAATTCGTTAGAACTTTTTGAAGAGGTAGAATGGAATATGTTAAAATTTTGATTAAAATGTTATTTTTGAGTTCACACTGTCTCATAGGACTGCATAGAATTTTGCTTCACTATAAACGCTTTCACCATTGTTGCAGCAAATTGACAGTTTACTGAGTTTTGAACTAGCTGCGATTGTTCTGGAAATTTATTTCTAAGGCTAAATAGTATGGCACCATAATTATTTAGTTTAGATGAGGAAAAGGCAACAAGGACACCCTTGAATAAATGAAATGTCAAAGCAGGCTTGAAGGCAATAGTCATGCCTAGCATGGAAAAAACCCAGAAATGGAGGAAACCCTTAATGACATTTTTTACAGAGTTCAAAAAAATCATTGCAATTCCCTTTAACTGACATGAAGAAGAGTAATCTGTCAGCAAGAACACTTACGTCTAGCCAACTAAATTGGTTTGAGGCATCCTGAAGGAAACCAAATCTTATCTAATCAATAATACTGACACACCAAAGAGATATACATAGGAGCGATTTAAAACCGGGAGTAATATAAATTTTAAAATATATCAGATTTTTTTTCCTTTTTAAGCTTCTCATTAGAACAAAACTTTGAAGAAATATTTACATAATTTCAAGTTCTCTTCAGTTGCATCAAGTAAGTTATTTTTTTTGGTGTTCTTATTTGAGTGAATTTATATATAGATTATATATACTATGAACACAAATACACATATAAATTATATTAGGGTAACTGTATGGTTTTAACCTAATAAACATATTCCCATATTATGGACTTCTTTTTTTCTGCTCACGGTTTAATTCTAACTTTAAACACAGACTAATCAGCACTCTACTAAGCACTAAACCAAAAACCAAAACCAAACAAACAAATGAACAAAAAAAACCCATTGCCATTGACTAGTTTCCCTCTATGCTTGGAAAATTGTTCTTACCTTTTGCTGACTTAGGTGCTTTCAGCTCCCTTTATCTCAAACTTATGTCTTTAACCGGGCTATTTGCCCAACATTTTCACTTTTCAATGTTATCATTGACCTTGAAGAAACCGTTCTGGGATTCCACCTATACTAGTCATTACAGCTCCATTATGCCCATTATTTAACGCAGAAGATATTTAGACTTTGATCAATGTATTCATTACGCTTATTGATTGATAATTGTAATGCATTTCTTGCTGACTTGCCTGCCATCTTCCCACAGTCCAGAAATATATTTGCAAGTCCTACGACACACATTTTGGCAGAATTTATCACTCTATTTCTACATTTACTTGGTGCTTTATTGTTCACTTCTGCTTTTAAATCCTCAGTTTATTATTTATTATAGTTTCCTGACCCTACACATATGGATCTAAGCAGTCTTCACCACTCTTGCATCCCTCTGCCTGCCTCTTAGTTGCTTTTTTGTAAACTTCCGGTTTCCAGAGTGTAATAAAAAGAGCTTGAGGAGAACTTGCCTGAACTACTCTAGGTTTTGTGAAGAATCTATTTTTAGGTTTTATATTTTAAAGTGTTAGCTAAAACCTCAGATACTTTGAAGTCTGTAAATATTACAATTTGTACTTGATTTAAAGGCACTTAAATACAATACCCCTTCTTCAAAATCTAAGAGTCAAATCTGGGGAGATAGTGGAATTCAAGATTTTTATCAGTGTACAAGTATGTTTAAATTGCATGTTTCAGCAAGGAAACTGAGCAAGTAATACACTCTCTGTCTGATCATTTGACTTCACCATTGAAACTACCCTAAACTGTAGTCTGGGTCAAAATAGAGCAGCTCATATTTATTTTTAAGGACAATTTTAATATTAATATAATATATTAATAGAAACAGGAATGTCAACACATTAGTGTATTAATCGATATTTAATATAAATAATTAATATTGGTATTAATGGAAATTCTATGTGTTTGTTCTACTGGATTGGTAGGAATAACAACCCACTGGAGACACTTGAAATCATGCCTGTTCATGTGATGCACGGGCTTGATGCATATTTTCCTCATCTAAGAATTTACTTAGTCGTGTTAATTAACAAATTTATCATTGAGGCTTCAGCCCATTCCAAAAGTTAGATGCCTTCTGTGAACTTCCTAGCATATTTTCTCCCACATGTTACACTTTATAGCTCTTCATGAATGGATGCAAGTATTTATCTGTTTGACTTCGTGTTCAGCATGGAGACTAGATGCTGGAGTTTCCTATTCCCAGCACTTAGCAAATTGCACGTTCTTAGTAATTGTTGATTGAAATATACAGTGAAACCGGTGATGGCAAGAACTCGATGGAACTGCCTTGTTTTTCTGGGTCTTGTCAATTTTCCACCTTTGACAGGTGCAGCTTAAAATGTTTCTATCACTCTCTCTTAGTGGAAAATATAGGTAGTCCCCGACTTATGACGCATTTGAGTTGTGACGAACTGCACTTAAACAGTCTTTTTTTTTTTTTGGTACATCTTATCATAGGTAATACATACTACATACAAAGTTGTAGTGTGTTACTTACTGATGTTATCATTCTCAGATGTTCACTCGCAGGTGTTCAAAGACAAAGATCGAATTTATAAAGATATTGATAGTAAAAGGTAATAATAATGAAAACTGAAAATAAAATAAACTGACTTACAATGGAGTTTTCCTTCTCTGACAGGTTTCTGCCTTATATAGGCTCCAGCTTTCTCAGGTTTTACTGTATAAAGATGAAAAGTAAAACATTGACAAAATGTTATAATATACTCCTTTCTTATAAATGGTACTTGGACCAAGGAAAAAAATGGATCGAGAATTAAAGAAGAGTTGCAGCCATAATGAATAGGGGCAATTGATATCTTATTGTAACTGTTACTTGGTGAAAATGTTTCATTAACCTATATCTACAAGGCTGGGTTATTTTTTCTGTTTTATATCATTCATCTGAAGTTAATATTTTTCTTAATCATAGGTGCTCATTCTAATATTTAATCATATTGCTGCCTAAGGAAGCGATGAATAGTTTTTTACCCTACATATGATTTCCCCTTTTTTTCTCAGTTTTTTCAAATGAACCCTCACATAGCACCTTCTTTGTATGAGTATTGGCATTTATATTGCCAATCTTCCAATTGGAGTTTTAAAATAAGGAAAGATTTAGTTGGTTGACAAAAACAGAGTAAAGATAAATTTTACAGCTAAAAAAAGAATACTATGTGATGTTTTTCTTTTCTTTCAAATTGTTTTCATCTCTCTATTTTATCATAGGAGTCCCTGGGGGGTGAACCTGTTAGGGTGCTCTGCTGCTAAATGAAAGGCTGGAGGTTACAGCCTACCCAGAGGCACCTTGGAAGAAAGGCCTGGTGACCTAGTTCTGAAAAATCAGCTATTGAAAACCCTATAGAGCATATTTCTGCTCCGACACACATGGGGTCATCGTGAGTCTGAATTGATTCCACAGCAATTTTTTTGGTTTTGGGCTATTTTTATCTTAAAAAGAATTTATGATTAAAAGGCATTTAATATATAGAAACAAAATAATTATTTTATGTAGAGCAGAAAATGATTTGTCTAGGAATACCATTTTTCCTTTTAAAAATAACCGTTTTCTATAATATTTTAAATCATGATAAATTTTAAAAAACAAAAATGCACATTTCACACGATTTATTTATATTGTATAAATATATATTCGTTTTAACCTCATGGACAGAGTTAGAGAATTGGGTTGCTGTAAAACGAGTAGACTCTTTTGAGTGCCATTAAACTGATAGGAGCAATGTATAAAAAATTCTCTGGATTATCTGTAGTTACATTGCAACGTATCAACCCCTGTCAACTTCCTCAGTCCAACTCACAGCCCCAAACAGCTTAGGAAATAAAGTCCATCTATCATGATCCAGGAAACCCTGGTGGCGCAGTGGTTAAGTGCTACAGCTGCTAACCAAGAGGTTGGCAGTTCAAATCCACCAGGCTCTCCTTGGAAACTCTATGGGGCAGCTCTGCTTTGTCCTATAGGGTCGTTATGAGTTGGAATCAGCAATGGGTCTGGTTTGGTTTTTTTTTTTTTTAATCATGATCCACGGCAAGCTTTTCATTCTTAGCCATCTGAAAGGCTTGTGCATTATTTTCACACAAAACCATGGAGTGGATGTGGGGGTTGGGAGGTGGGGAGGAGAGGAGAAAAAGTGTTGAAGACATTTCAATTAATTTAAAAAATTTTACTTAAAAATCTGTTCACACACATGCTGTACACATATCCTAAAACTGCTTCTTCATGTGTATTTTCAGGGTTTACTTACAACGTAAAAGCTTAACTAGTGTGATCCAACTTAAATTAATAAATCTCAAAATAATCATGATTTACTAATGAAAATAAATGCAGTACTTTCAATGCACTTCCATCTGGACCGCTATTCATCTATACATTGTAAACTCGTGAGCATTTTACCTTGCTTTGTAGGCTTTTTCACCCATCTCTAAGATAAGCTTCATTTTGAGTATTCCTAGGTTAATCCCTTGGTTGTGTCTCACTTTCAAGCTTAATGCTTTCATTCATTATTAAGCGTTAACCAGACTAAAATGTTAAAGAATCTGGAGTTGAAGTCTGGTAAAAATAAACATATATTTCTACACAATAGTTGTTGGACATACATTTTACCTAATAGACATCCTTGCTCATCCGTAAAATGATGAGCTTAGAATGAAAATTAACTGTTGCTATGCACAGCCATCTTTGAGCACATCTTGGTATCTCCTATTTTCTTTGGAGGGTTTGTATGCTGAGTTCATTATAGGACTGCACTTCTCCATTAGCACAGTAACCACGTGTTTTTTATTTTCTGCCTCAGTTACAAAAATCAGGTATTTGATTTATTGGATGATTACTACAAATAGATCACTTATCATTACTCAATAAAATGAAAAATACTGCAGGAACCTTTTCTAAATCAAGGATAAATTTTAGTTATTCATAATACAATTAGAAATTTACACTTTGCTACTAAAAATAACGAAACAAACTCATTGCCATTGAGTCGATTCCCACAGGGTTTCCATGTAGCTGCTGGCGGTTTCAACTTGCTGACCTTTCGGTTAGCAGCCAAGCTGTTAACCACTGCACCAACGAACCAAAAACGGAAAAACAAAACAAAACAAAACTGTTGCCGTGCAGTCTATTCTGACTTACAGCGACCCTATAAGACAGAGTAGAACCGTCCCATAGGATTTCCAAGGAGCCAATTGTGGTTTCCAGCTGCTGAAGTTTTGGTTACTATCTACAATTCTTAACCATTCTGCCACCAGGGCTCCAATAAAAAGATAGTTTCCTTTTTTTAACTGTATACATTTTGTGTTGGTGTTTGTACTGTTTCTTTTTATATCTATCATATGAATAATATAAAGTTACCAAGCCAAACCCACTGCCATTGAGTTGATTCTGACTCATAGCGACCCCATAGGGTTTCCAAGGCTGTAAATCTCTACAAAAGTAGACTTCCACTTCCTTTTCCCTGGGAGTTGCAGGTGATTTCCTACTAACGACGTTTCAGTTAGCAGTTAATTGCTTTAATCACTGCACCATCGGGGTTCCTTAACACAAGCCTAAAGAACATTTTATAAATAGAAAAAAATATTTTGTACAATTCTTAATATTTTGGAATAATTTTTCCCAGGCTTTGTCTACCTACTTTTTTTTGGCATTTGTAAACATAGTACGGGAAAAACTGCAAATGCCGGAGCCTGTGAAACAGAAGAAAGATTTGATGTGTTTGAAGATGGATGGGACCACAAGGAAAGTGTGAGAAAGAAATCCACCAAAATGCAGGAAAGGAAAAAACAAGGATTTACTCCAAGATTTCGAGTCCTGGTCACTAGGAAATAAAAGACACCGTTAAAGGAAATCAGATGTTCCCGAGTGGCACAAACGGCTTGCAATTGACTATGAACCTAAATGTTGACAGCTTGAACTCACCTAGTGGCACCATGGAAGAAAGGCTGGGAATCTGCTTCTGTAAAGATTACAGCCAAGAAAACACCGTGGAGCACAGTTCTACTACGTAACTCAGGGGGTCGCCCTGAGTCAGAATCAACTCAACAGGCAATCCAAAAAAAAAAAAAAGCCACTGCCATCGAGTGGATTCCGACTCATAGCAACCCTACAGGACAGAGTAGAATGGCCCTGTAGAGTTTCCAAGGAGCGCACCTGGCAGATTTGAACTGTCGAGCTTTTGGTTAGCAACTGTAGCATTTAACCACTAGGCCACCAGGGTTTCCATCAATAGGCAATGGGTAAAAGAAATTAAGTAGCTTCAGTGAGGCAATAATTGAGCAGAAGAGGCAATACTAAGAGGCTGGTTTAAAATAAGGCCTGAATTAAGACATCTTTTGTTGCAAGTAAAAGAAACTGTGACTCGAATAGGCTTTACATTAAGTAAATTTGTCATCTCACAGAACAGCAAGCCCATGAGTAAGGTCACATTCAGTGTTGGTAGACTGGGCTTTTCAGTAGTGTCAACTAGAACTCAAGGTTGGTCCTCTCTCTTCTGTCCACAGCATTAGCCTTTACCTAAGACTGGTTTCTCTTGGTGGTTTTAGAATTATAGCCACTAAAACCCAGGCCAACATACTTTCCTGTTCAAATCCTGCAGAAGAAAGATGACCTTTCTCCCATGCATGGAAGAAAGCCCTTCTCTTTAGTGGGATTATGTGAATTTAATCATATGTTCTCTTATAACAAAAAGAATCACCAGAGGAACCTTACCAGTTTAGATGAAACAGAAACCATCATACAGATCCCCTTCATTCCCCTGGCTGCAGCCAGGTCAGGTGGTTATTGAACCAAATCGGAGTTCTGTTATAGAGGAGAAAAGAGAAAACAGATTCTGGGTCATCGGCCGATTACTTCCAGTATATCTCAGCCCCTTGGCTATGCAAAATATATATGCATCCCTCTTTTAATGATTTTCAAAAATGCTTCTGACCATATGGAATACTTTTAAAAACTCCCTGAAGGGAAATGATCTAAATTTTCATCTGGTTATCATGTTGATTTCAGAGCTCAGCATTTTCTAATGTTCTATCATCCTTATTGGGTCTGGATGTAACTCCTAATGGTCTGCAAACTAAGGGTTAAAGATAAATGATTCACCCCAATGCACTCAACATACAATATAACACTCAATATGTAAAGGCAGTGAAGGAACCAAGTAACTATAATTTAAACTTCCATTCAGAAAACAAGAGAAGAGGAAAGCTCATGAGTTTATTACTGGCCCATAACACAAATGCCATTATATTAGACTAACTTTGAAGGACTCTGGTCTTGTTTGTGGCGTAGGCTCTTTAGTCATCCCATAGGGAAACACCCAGTCCTGTTCTCTAAATTATTTCCCTCTTCACTGCCTTCTGCAGTCCCAAGCTTTTTCTCTGGAATCATCTGCCTCATCAGGCTTCCTCCATTTCCTTCATGTCCACATCTGAAATTGGCATTGGGGAGGCTATCCTTCTTGACAACTGCACAGATTTAGCAGATTCCACTGTCTGTTTATGCACGTTTGGATTTCTGTGGATTGCTTATAGATTACTTTATACCCTTAGTATGATAAATCGAATTTCAAATTCTAGTCTTTTTTACTAAAGGGAACAATAGCTTTTTTATAGTAATAAACATTTTGATAATTTTGAGGACATTTGTCTTATGAGATTACAAATGTTGTTAAAGGAAACCACATTTGTTAGAATATTATTGATTCAACTAAAGTTGTAAGCTATGGTTGTCATAGAAATATGAATTCATTCACCAGCCCTAATTACTTAAACCACAGACTGTGACCTCACTGATCTACTTCTAATTAACTATCAACTATGAATGCTGCGAGGAGCTCTGGTGGTGCAATGGTTAAGTACTTGGCTGCTAAAGAAAACATCAGTGGTTTGAACCCACCAGCAGCTTTGTGGGAGAGAAAACCTGGAGATGTACTCCCCCAAAAATTACTGCCTTGGACACCATATGAGACAGTTCTACTCTGTCCTGTAGGGTCACTCTGAGTTGCAATTGACTCCATGGCACACAGCAACAATATGGATACTTCAGATTCTCTTAGAATAATGTATATATCTATTGGCATTCTACCTTGCAGAAAGTCATTTTGCAGGGAAATGAATGTTACTCTTAAAGAGTAATTTCAAAACACAAAGCAGAATCTTGATTTTCCATGGCATTTTAACAAGACCCCATTACTGATTACTTTTAAAGTTTGTTTGATAGTATGCGTTTTCAGTAATGGAAAGCTTGCTGAATCAAGGAGTCTTTCTGAATTTATGTTAAGAGGTATAGATTTTGATGCATATTTTGTGAAGCACATATGTCCCCAAAATGTTAACAGTTTTATGCGTAATATTTTGTGTTGCACATAAGTCCCTCAAAATGTTAAAGTTTTCATACATAAATGGTGCCTTCCATTTGGTTACACTGGGCACCTCTGGTTTTCCAAAGATGACCCTTTCAAAAAAAACCAAACCCACCTGGGCTCCCTAAAAACCAAAACCCAAACCCATTGCCCTCGAGTTGATTCCAACTCATAGCAACCCTATAGGACAGAGTAGAACTGCCCCACACGATTTCCAAGGATCACCTGGTAGATTCGAACTGCTGGCCTTTTGGTTAGCAGCCACAGCTTTTAACCACTATATGCTCACAAGGATTACCTAGCTGTACAAAAGCCGTGAGTAGGCATCAACGTGACAGTCTCTAACAACAACACCGGTTACTTTAGACATAGCGTTTTGTAAAGAGTTGTTTTCCAAAGAACTGAGGAAATATAAGCCAGAGTGAAAGCAGAGGGTAGTGAGAAAGCATAAGCTATGTGGGTTTGCTGCTCCTTTCTGGCATTTGAAATTGATAGGAGAGAGGGATAAAGCCAATGTGTAAGGTAGTAGCAGGATTAATGGAACTGTTTTGTTTGTTTGCTAAATTGTGTTTATTTTAGTTTAGGGAAGAACATATTAGGGATTTAAGCTTTGGAAAACAAACACTGCAGTTAAAACAAGACGGAAGTTTTAAAGAGGGGAGGGGGGATAATTTATGGACCAATGTTTTTGATAGCAGAACCTAAAGTCATAATTTGCACGTGGTAGATTATCGATAGATGTAAGCATGCTTTTCTCCTTATATCATTGACGCCATAAATTTGTTTCAGCAAGAAGAGATGAAATCACTTCATCAAACAAAAAAAAGAAAGAGAAAGATGCTGTGCTCAGATACCTGGCAGTTTGTTATGGCTATTAAAGAAGATGAGTTAGTTCATACTGACTGGTATCAATCTTTGCAGGAAAGTACAAGTTAATACCCTCCGCTGAGAGTGAAGAGGTAGAGATTTAGGTCTTCCATGAAGATTTTAATATTTCCTGTGTATTCCATTTCCTATGCACAAATGTTTTGTAGATAATTATGCTTTTTACTTGGTCAGAGATATGAGAACATAAAAAGAACATATATTACTAGTTATTTCAATACGATCCAATGTAATCAAAATAATTTCTTTCTAGCTCTTTTTAATCAGATTCTTTTACTAATTTTTTAAATTGTGTTTTAGGTGAAAATTTACAGTGCAAATTAGTTTCTCTTTCAAAAATTTATACACAAATTGTTTTGTGACATTGGTTGCACTCCCTGCAATGTGTCAGCACTCTCCCCCTTTTCCCTTTCTACCTTGGGTTCTCCATGTCCATTTGTCTAGGTTTCCTGTCCTTTCCTGCTGTCATGGATTGAATTGTATCTCCCCAAAATATCTGTCAACTTGGCTAGGTCATGATTCCCAGTATTGTATGATTGTCTGCCATTTCGTTATCTGATGTGATTTCCATATGTGTTGTAAATCCTGTCACTATGATGTAATAAAATGGATTAGTAGCAGTTCTATTGATGAGATCTACAAGATTAGATCTTAATCTTGTAGTGTCTTAAGCCAATCACTTCTGAGATATAAAAAAAAAGAAGCTAGTAGAGAGACATGGGAACTTCATACCACTGAGAAATCAGTGCTGGGAGCAGAGCATGTCCTTTGGACCTGAGGCTCCTGTGCTGAGATGCTCCCAGACCAAGGGAAGACTGAAGACAAGGACCTTCTTCCAGAGTAGATAGAAAGAGAAAGCCTTCCCCTGGAGCCAGCACCCTGAATTCAGACTTCTAGCTTACGGGAGTATGAGAGAATAAACTAATAAAAACATCCACTTGTCGTATTTCTGTTATAGCAGCACTAGATGACCACGACACCTGCCTTCTTGTCTTTGCTTTCCTGTTGCCCATTTGGTCTCGTATAATTGATTGAACTAAGAAGCATGTTCCTGCAGTGTGTTATTGTTTATTTTATAGGCCTGTCTAATGTTTGGCTAAAAGATAGACTTCAAGAGCAGCTTCAGTTCTGAGTTAGCAGGGTGTCCAGGGTCCATAATCTTGGGGGTTTTGTTCTACATTTTTCTCCCACTTTGTCTGGGATTCTATATAGTGTTCCTTGTCAGAGCAGTTGGTGGTGGTCGCTGGGAACCATGTAGTTCCTCTGGGCTCAGGCTAGTGGAGGCTGTGATTCACGTGGTCCATTAATCCTTTGGATTAACATTTTTTCTTGTGTCTTTGGTCTTCTTTATTCTGTACCTGCACTGTTTACTCTCCCTTTTATGGTTTTGACGTTGTCATCATTTGCAGATTGATGTCTCTGTTTCCCTGTTTTTAAGTCTGTTAGCTTTGTTTTACTATTGAAAGTTCTTTACCTAGGTTGGTATCCGGCTGATGCTATCCTGTGTCCTAGTCTCTACTTGTTGCCTGATGTTGTTCGTTCTGTAACCAAAGAACTCCCTTTGATATTTCTTGTAAGTTTGGTTTGGTTTTTACAAATTCCTTTAATTTCTGTTTATGTGAAAATGTCCTAATTTTGCCATCATCTTTGAGCCTTGTTCTCTTTTCCTTCAGTTTCTTCTTCCATTTGATGCTTGATCTAGTTTTTTATCCCTTCATTTGATGCTTATGGTCCCAGGATTGATGTTTCTATCGGTTTCACTTAGCTTTTCAGGTCTTTGGTACAGAGGGACGGCATGATGCGTCTGTCTAGCACACCATATTTGTTCTGCCTCTCTTTTACTCATTTTGTTTTTTTAAATCACTTAATTGTGCCTGGTTGTGAAATGTTTGACCCGCACAAACCTCAGGAAAAACTTTGGTGATACATTAGAGAGAAAAGAGTTTACAGACAAAGAAATGCTTTAAGAGATCAGCCAGGTGACAACACTATGGACTTGAACTAAGGGATTGGCAGTAAGTCTAGCTGCTGAATGTTAAAAATCTCTTGCTGTTGAGTCAATCCCAATTCATGGCTACTCTACAGGACAGAATAGAACTACCCCATAGGTTTTCCTAGGCTGTGATCTTTAGGGGAGCAGACTGCCACGTCTTTCTCCCTTGGTGCAGCTGATGCGTTTGAACCACAGACCTTTCAGTTACCAGCCAAGTGTTTAACTACTGTGCCACCAGAGTTCTTCCTTCTAATTATTAGGAAGAAAATATATATATATATGTATATTTTCCCTCCAAATTGGATATGAAAAGTGACAAACCAACTTCAGGGTTTTATCTTTCAAAACAAAGTATGCAGTAAAGTCATTAATTGAGGAGAGAGTGTAAGAGGTTGAAGGATGATCCGATGCTGTCACTTCAGGATGTGTTGAGTCTAATATCTCGTCGGGAAGTACAAGTGAAGATAGCAGTTTAGTTAGCAGTTAAAATGCAGATCTGAAGCTTAGAAAACAATTCTTGGAGCTAGAAATAAGCTGATATTGTCTGGGGAGGAAAAATATTGTCTAAAAACAAAAGAGCAGGAGGAAAGAAGCCCAATGTCATGGATTGAATTGTGTCCACCAAAAAATATGTTTATCAATTTGGCTAGGCTCTGATTCCCAGTATTGTGTGATTGTCCACCATTTCATCATCTGGTGTGATTTTCCTGTGTGTTATAAATCCTACCTCTATGATGTCAATGAGGTGGGATAGGTGGCAGTTATGTCAATGAGGCAAGACTCAATCTACAAGATTGGATTGTGTCCTGAGCCAATCTCTTTTGAAATATAAAGGAGAGAAGCCAGCAGAGAGACAGGGGGACCTCATACCACCAAGAAAGCAGTGGCAAGAACGGAGTGCATCCTTTGGATCCAGGGTTCCTGTGCAGAGAAGCTCTAGTCCAGGGGAAGGTTGATGACAAGAACCTTCCTCCAGAGCCGACAGAGAAAGCCTTCCCCTGGAGCCGATGCCTTGAATTCGGGCTTCCAGCCTACTAGACTGTGACAGAACAAACTTCTGTTTGTTAAAGCCATCCACTTGTGGCATTTCTGTTGTAGCAGCACTAGGTGACTAAGACACCCAGTGAGAAAGAAGGAGAAAGTTGAATCAGTAAAAGAGGTAAAGGAATAATCATAAATATTGGACAGCAATTAACATTTTTGGAGTATTTTTTTCAATGAACTACTTATACAAATCACATTTTTATTTGTTCTTGTCACAATATTTTCATTATTACTATCTGACTTTTATTAATAAGCAGAAACCAAACCACAGAGGGATTAAATAATTTGTACAAGCTTAATAAGGTCTGGCTGTTGTAGAGACTCAGGTCAACCTCGATCCAAAGCTGTTTTTGTTTTTTTTCCCAAGAACACCATACTGCATCTAGGAGATAACTTCAGACCAAAACATCCTTTCAGGTCATTTATATAACACCAACTTGGGGATTCCAAGGCAACTAGGTGAGTTTTCTGCTGGTTGTTTCCCTCTATTGAATCTGCTAAGTCTATTAGGGAGATGGTTACCCTGTTTGCTTTCCCGGTTTTCCTAATCATCTAGAAAGTCCCTGCTCTATTTCTTCTTACTCTTTTCTATAACATCTTTTCTGTTTCTCTATCTCTAGGAAGAAGCAGAAAAAAAAAAATAAGACCTCCATTATGTTAGGTACCTGCTTGTCAGCAGAAAAAATTCCCATGGCTCCCTGTTTCTAATCAGAAGGAAGTAATTTTCCCTTCTCACCTGACTGACTCTCCATCTTGGCTCTTGGAGCTAACTGCTCTCCAACCCCTCCCTCCAGGTATTTAGTTGCAATTTTCAGTGAGTGCTGAAGTTCGCTCATTTGACATTTCGCTACAGTCCCCCCAAGTTATTTCTACCTGTCTTCCAACTCACTTAAAGTCATACCACTAATTTAACCAAATTTAAGTTAAAAATCAAGCTAACCAATATATAAATAATCATTATATGAGTGGAAGATTTTTCCTATATTTATCTGAGTAGATATAAAATGCCAGCTGACATAAACATAAAAATGATCACCATCACCATCATCACCATTATGATGATCATAATCACTGCTAGCATTTATTGAGTCCTTGCTATGTGCCAGACACTGTGCTACGTACTTTACAGGCATTGTTTTATTTAGTTCATGGCATTTATACACTCTTTCTTCCTTCCTTCCTCCTTCCTTGTTTCCTTCCTTCCTTCCTTTCTTTCCTGTCTTCCTTTCTTCTTTCCTCTCTCCCTTCCTTTCTCCCTCTCCTCTCTCCACATGTATACATATACATAATTTATATCTATATATGATTTAATTAGTAAGGTTTAATATATGTGAGGTTCACATATATTAATCCAGTTTAACAAATCCTCGCAAGTTAGGTTTTATCATCATTTTGTACTTAAGGAAATAGAATTTCAAAGTTGTAGAGCTTTCCAGGGCAAAGCCAGTTTTAAATTTGTTTGAATGTTTGATTTCAGTGCTATTTTAACTAACTATACATGCACACTTCAGAGCTGTATAACATTTTTCTCCATGTGGAAGTGAATACAGATAATTTTCTAGATGAAGACTTTTAAGTTCTCAAGACACATATAAAGCTAAGTTCCAAGTGAGCTTGAACTACCAAGAATATCAAATACCCTCATATCTAGATTTGTTTAACAACTAGAAAATTTCATGGTGTGTACAAATACAAAGCAGACATGAATGTGTAAATTAATTAAAAAAAAAAAATTTTTTTTTTTTTTTTTAAATTAATAGCAAGTTTAAATTCCCTAAAAAATGAAAGCAAAGACAAAACACTTGGGAGGAGTCACCCTTTCATCTGAATGATTATGATTCAAATCACAACGCCTTCTACCCTGTTATTTTATTAGTCTTCTAATTGATTTGGCCTTGAATCTCAATTCATATACTGCACTAAAAACATAACCCCTCTTTCCAAATGAATGCTCAACTTGTAAAGGGAGGCACAAGAGAAGAAATAGTTTAGAGTCTACAACTCAGTAGCTATGAAAACATATTTTGTTTAAACTATGTGTCTGACACTAAAAATGTGCCTTTGAACAGTTGCTGAAAGTGAGTCAGCCCCACAGATCACCTTGTCAGTCTGCTGACAGGAAAGCTGACGTTTAAAGGTGAGTTCCAACTGTTTCCTTAATTTATAGTGTAAGAATTCTGCAGCCACCTGTCTAAGGGAAGCAACCATGCAGGGTTTATTGGTCCCCAAGCACATTTGCCACCAGTCTTGTTAGACCTCCTGTACCAATCAGCAATTTAGGTAGACTCTAAGCCATTTTCTAAGCACTTGTTTTTCCTTTCCCCAATCTTAATGTTGGATAATTTTACCTGAATCTGAATGGTGGAAGAGAGAGGTTACTGTTAACTGAAAAGCTACTGTATCTGGCCTGGCTAATGTTCAAATTATTGCTCTATGACCAAAACTGAAAAAATGTTCAATAGAAAGAATATTTTTGGTTTTTTTTTTTGGTAGGTCTTACATGATAACTATACCCACTTAGCAACCATTTTTTTTCTTAATAAATCAGGCATTACGGGCTCTGGCTGTTACCTCCTTTTCTTCCCATGAACTCATATTTATCAGAGATCTTTCCTTTTGATGCATTCTTTGAAATTTTGACAGGTTTTTTTTTATAAGCTATGACAACAAGTTCAAGACTCAACAAAGGGTAACAATATTCAACCTACCTAAGCTTCAGATTTAAGCACCAGAAAAATAGGCCTAGTCATTCTTCCTGAGGTCATGTGGGGAAATTAAATTTGATTAAATGTCAAACCTCACAGCCCAGTTCCTGACATATACAAAGTGTTAAAGCAATGTTATTTTTTTCCTTCTCTTCACCTTTACCTCTGTCTTTCATTAGTTGATAAAGACATAATAACTCTCGTGATAACAGGGCAACTGTTGTGGTGTTGTTGTTTCAAGTCAACTTCCGACTCATGGTGACCCTGTGTACAACAGAATAAAACACTGCTCAGTCCTGTGTCATAATTA
Organism: Elephas maximus indicus; assembly: GCF_024166365.1. Classification (NCBI taxonomy): domain Eukaryota; kingdom Metazoa; phylum Chordata; class Mammalia; order Proboscidea; family Elephantidae; genus Elephas; species Elephas maximus. The sequence continues at coordinate 73,867,402 of NC_064829.1, read as the reverse complement.
CCAGCATGTTTGAGTCTATTTTTGTGGCTAATGTGCCGATCTATCTCTCTGGGTGTTTCCCATGTCCTCTAAGAGTCTCCTACGCCCTTGTTGGCCCTCAGCTTCACCAAACATGATGCCCTCTTCTAGTGATTAATGAGGTGTACAAAGCAAACGAGTCAGACATTGTTCTGTTATGATACACAAGGTTTTCACTGGCTAATTTTCAGAAGTAGACATCAGGCCTATCTTCCTAGTCTGCCTTAGTCTGGAAGCTCCTGTGAAACCTGTCCACCATGGGTGATTCTGCTGGTATTTGAAGTACTGGTAGCATCATAGTAACACACAAGCCACCACAGTATGACAAACTGATAGATGGGCAGTGAGTGGGAACTAACAGAAACTAAGCAATTCAATCTCATTCATTCATTCACTACAGATTACAAATTGATCAGATACAATTGTACTTTATTATTCATTTTCCCTGTGGTAGAGGTAGAGATTTCTATTTTTTCTCAGCTTTAAGAGTCTTGGAGTTAGGCTCACATGTTATCAGGAGGGACTGGTCCCTAGAGAAGGACATCATGCTTAGTAAAATAGAGGGTCAAAGAAAAAGAGGAAGACCCTCGATAAGGTGGATTGACATAGTGGCTGCAACAATGGGCTCAAACATAGTGATGATTGTGAGGATGGCACAGGACCTGGCAGTGTTTCTTCTATTGTACACAGGATCACTATGAGTCAGAACCACTCAATGGCACCTAACACCAAAAATATCCTGGATGTATTTTATTTTTTTCTTTTTGTTTGTTCTGTTGTTTGCTTGATTTATCTCTTTTTTGAAAAAAAAAAGTTGCAAAGTAGAAATATTATAGAAAAGAAAGGTTCAGTTTTGTTTTATCTGGGATATATAAGGAAATGTTTCAATGTTTCTGAATTATTGAAGATAAACTTTTTCTCATCTAAATCACCCTTAACTTGTACGGCACACACTTTTATCTTCTAATATTTAAAGTGTTCATAGCAAGATTGGATGGAAGAGGTGTGGAGAGAGTCATCAATCGTACTTCTCTTTAATGCTCAATTCCTTTAATCTACTCTGTTTTACACTTTCAAAGCATGGAAGGAATAGTATGTTATATAGCCAGGTGGGACATCTTTCCACAAAGGCTTCAAAATAGTAAAAAGAAATTTATATAAAAGTTAAATATTCCAATTCATCTGGATCTCTACGCATTCTACATGCAAACACTTTTGGAAGTACTCATGGATAGGTTAACTGAAGTCAAAGACATTAAGGCAGCAAAGATGTAGAGCCCTCCTGTGAATATTTGATAAAAAATAGGAGTATTATATTATAACTACTTGGGCTAGTGCCTACCTAGTGTTAGAGAAGGGAACTAAGTGGGATGAATAACAATGACTTGTATGTTGATTGACTGATTGACTGAAGCCATTCATGTAAACTTGTTTTCTCCATCTATAAAAACAAATTATGCTTGTCTACCCAAAACAACAATTCTAAATCAAGTTTATTTTCACTTATGTGGAATACCTGGAGATCTTTGGATTAAACTGTTTTTAAAAGTTATCTTCTCTTATTAATAATAAACTATAACCCTTTAACAAAGAAAAAGTTCAATTTGCCTCCTAGAGTAGTTATATGAACGACATATTTACCAATTCTAATTTGCCTCTGGAGGTACAAAAATGATTTATAACAGATTATTTATATGAATTCCAGTTTATGGTAGACACTTATAAATGAGATGGTGAAACAGCATAATAACTGGTACACCAAAGATGTTTAATAAATATGCGTTAATGATAAAGGAAACAAAATAAAAAATGTATCTTTAGAGCCATGATGCCCCCAAGTGAGGAAATTGAAACCAGAAAGACACTACAAAGGGAGAGGTATGCAACTATCTTTTAATTGATTTCCAATTTTATCTAGAGACTTCGATGGGGATCCCAAATATTTTTACCTCATTTAAATTTTTAATAATGTCACATATTTTATCTCATTGAACCACCGTACTATATACAAGGACACTAAGGATTATCTAATTTGAGTAGAGGTTCAAGCATCCATAGCTTCGGGACAGAGCTGGGAGGGTAAGCTGAAGCTCATAAGTTCTATGTAGAATTCCTTGTCCCACTTTGTGCTATCTCAAACTCTCTTCTGGAAGAATGGTTGATGTCCCAGGAAACATCCACTCTATTGATTCAGGTTCTTCCTGATACTATAGCTGAGTCAATTCAATACAATAAATCTTTAATTAAGTGCCAAATTTGTGCTTGGAGGATTGGATGACATCAGTGAACAAAGCAGAGAAAGATCTACTGACTTATTGAATTTACATTGTAAAGAGACAGAAAATAAACAATACCCACACTAAATGAATAAATTGTATATTATGAAAGAAAGTGATAAGTGTTAAGGAAATATGTATAATAGAGAAGAGTAAAGGGAATTAGAGGGCCTGTGACGGGGATGCAATTTTAAGTAAGGTGTTAGGGTAGGTAGGCCTCATGAGTAAAGTGCCTTTTGGGCAAAGGGTTGAACGGAGTTAAGCATGTACATAGCCCAGATAGCACAGAGAAAGCATTTTAAGTAGATGAAAAAATCCAGTGCACAAGAAATTGTCTGGTTTATCTAAAAAAAAAAAAAAGAAAACAGGCCAATAACCAGTGGAATGAAGTGAGTGACTGGGATAATAGAAGATAAAGCAGAGAAAAATTGGAGAAGGTTGGGGAGCGTACATTATGTTGAGTCATGTAGGTCACTGTAAGGATTTGGCTTTTACTCTGAATTAAATGGGAAGTCATTACAGAGTTCTAAGGGTAGGGGGGGACATAATTCATCTTTTGTTTTAAGAGGATTACTTCAGCTCTGCTGAGAATAGACTGTAGGGAGAGAGTAATACAACCCAGGAAACTAATGATGTAAGTTTAGGTAAGAAATTCTGTTAACTCAGACCAGGATGACAGCAGCAGTGATGATGAAAAGTGGTCAGATTCTAAATATATTTTGGAGTTAAAGCCAACAGAATTTTTGGTGAACTGGATTACTGAAAAACAAAGAACAATAAAGAACGAGCCCAAGTTTTTCAGTCTGAGAAAGAAGGTTAAAGGTGCCATCAGCTGAGGTAAAACCACAGAGGGAGTAGGTTTATGTGGGGAAGATCAGAAGTTTATTTTGAAATATTAAATTTGACATCTGTATTAACCATGCAAGCAAGAGGAGAAGTCAAGTAGGTAGCTGAATACATATGAGTCTGTGCTAGAGATGGAACTTTTGGTGTTGTCAGGATTTATATGATATTTAAGTCAGGAGCCTGGACAAGATCACCAAAAACCAAGAGAACCTAACATAGGGCCTGGGTATCTACATTAAGATGCCTGGGAGTAGGGGAGGAGACAGAAAATGAGACTGAGGAGGGGTGAGTAGGAACATTGGTAGAAGACCAAGGGAGACTGGAGTCCTTGAAGCCTAGAAAATCAAATATGTCAAGAAGGATGGAGGAACTATCAGACTCAATTTTTTAATTGTTAGATCAAGCCAGTTGAGAATTGATCATTGTATTTAAAAACATGAAGGGCATCAATGCCCTTGCTAGTAGCAGTCTTGGTATAGTTGGGGATGGGAGAAAGCAAGTGACTAATTGAAGTATATTTGTAGACCACGGGATGAAGGGAATTGGAGATACTCTTTCAAGGAATTTTACTGGAAACCTGAGTAAACAGAAGAATACAGATGAAAGATAAATTCAGTTCTAGACTCTAGTTAGCCTCAATGAAAATTTTAAGCATAGTTTGCATTTTTTTTGACTTTCCAGTTTCATACAACATATCTATGTCATTAGAAATCTTACACACAGAGATATTTTTGAGCTTATTTGTTTTTTTGTTTTAATTATATAGTAATAAAGTACCAGGTCCATTTCCTTAACTATAAAATCAATTTGCTTTAATGACCATAGCTCAAGTATATCAAACTATTGACATGATTAAAAAGCAAAACGGAATAAGTTTTACATAAATATATATGTCGTATATATTTCTTACTATGAAATATAGTCAGAAACTACCTACTACGTTAAATATGGCCTTATTACATCAATGAACGTATTTCCCTACTTTTTCTGAGTATACATTTGCTTGAAATTTATATTATTTTAATATAATAAAATATAATGATTGAATTAACAGCTAAAATATTGATAGAGACAATAATGGAAGAAAGTGCTTTAACTTCTTTTAGAAAAAATTCCAGGGTGGGTATCTTAGGCTGGGTTCTCTAGAGAAGCAAAACCAGTAAAGCATATGACTATATATACAGAGAGAGATTTATATCAAGGAGATGGCTCACGTGGTTGTAGAGGCTGAAATGTCTCAAGTCAGTGGGTCAGGATAGAGACTTCTCCTGATTCACATAGCGGCAGGGGCAGCAAACCCAAGATTGGCAGGTCAGAGAGCAGAGCTCTTGATTATAGGCTGTGAAGATCAATGAATCCATAGATTGGCAGGCAAGAATGCAGGTAGGTTGCGAGCCCAAGTCCCAAGAATCAGAGGTCAGACAAACAGGAGCCAGCTGCAGGATCCAGTGTGAGCAAAAGCCCTCAAGCCTTGTCAGAATGTCCACTTATACTTGATACAGGCCACCTGCCCAAGGAAACTCCCTTTCAACTGATTGGCTACTCAGAGCATATCCCATCATGGCGGTGGTCATATAGCAAATCTCAACATGGAAGTGATCACAACATTACACAACTGCCAAACCACTGAGAATCGTGGCCCAGCCAAGTTGACACACAATATTAACCATCACAGTTCACCCCTGGCACCGTACACATCCTCTTAAACCATACATAATCCCCGAATAAAGACAATTATAACGTCATACTTACATCTAACATGATACAACAAACACACATACAACTGAAAATGCACTAGCCCTGTTTACCTCTTATATCCTATAAGTGAAGAAAACAAAAATATTTGATGCACACGTACAAAGCAGAAATACTCATAACAGTTGCAGTCCTCATTTCTGCAACTGGTGACTTGGCTATCACTGGAATTTAGAACAACCTTCTTTCACCACCCATTTTGTATTCCCTTTGCCTTCGGCAAGCACCTCAGCTGATCATGGTTCTTTGCCTGGTGGGGTGACCCAAAACTTCATCTCCCATTTGATAAAAAACACTTAACTTAGAACACAGAAAAATAATTCAGCTCCAAGAGATTTGCACTAATAAGAGCTTCCAGCTGTGTCCATGATCAATACCAGGAGCTGATCCAACTGGAAGGCAGTGTTCACCTTTTGAAGATGATTTTGATTATGCAACACATGATAGTAATGTAGACAGGCTGAACTAGGAGTCTACGGATCCTGGTATCCTTCCTGAAAAAAATCCCAAACTGATTCTTAAGAAGACAAAAAGTAAAACTCGTATATATACCAATGTTTATGACACTATTTGTATTTCACTAAGTACAGCCCCTATATTCATTGGAGCTGTGGTGGTGCAGTGGTTAAGGGCTCGGCTGTTAATCAAAAAAGGTCAGAAGTTTGAATCCAACAGCTACTCCTTGGCAACCCTATGGGGCAGTTCTACTCTGTCCTATAGGGTTGTTATGAGTCGGAATCAACTCAATGGCACCTAACAACAACATCCATTGGGAAGCAATTTAAATTCTTTACTGGGAAACATGAAACTGACTCCAAAACTGGGCAGTTTCATATTAAATAAATTGATCTAGCTGTGTGGCTTTTTTTTTTTTTTAATTGTTGTAAAAATATACATAACACACCATTTGCCAATTAAAAGTTTTTCATGTTTACAATTTAGTGATACTAATTAGGTATCCTGGCATTAGTAAGCTGAAATGCACTGGTATCAGCCGTTTCAAATTGGGCAATCATATGGTCTACTACACTGGAAATGAAAAATGGAAGATAAACAGTGTCACATTCATTGCAAAAAAGGACATTTCAAGATCTATTCTAATGTACAACACTGTCAGTGATAGGATAATATCCATACGCCTACAAGGAAGACCATTTAATACGACTAATATTCAATTTTATGCACCAAACACTAATGGCTAAGATGAAGAAATTGAAGTTTTTTTTTTTTTTTTTTACCAACTTCTGCAGTCCGAAATTAATCAAACATGCAATCAAGATTCATTGATAATCACTGGTGATTGGAATGTGAAGTTAAACAAAGATCAGTCATGGGAAAATGCGGCCTTTGTGATAGAAATGGCATCAAAGGTGGCATGATAGAATTTTGCAAGACCATTGACCTATTCATTGGAAATACCTTTTGTCAACTATGTGAACAGAGACCATACACATGGGCCTTATAGGATGGAATACACAGGAATCAAACCGACTACATTTGTGGAAAGAAACAACGGAAAAGTTCATAATCATCACTCAGAACAAGGCCAAGGACCGACTACATTACAAACCATCAATTGCTTATATACAAGTTTAAGCTGAAGCTGAAGAAAATTAAAAGAAGTCCACAAGAACCAAAGTATAACCTTGAATATATCCCACCTCAATTTGGAGACCATCTCAAAAATATATTTGATGCATTGTGACAGAAGACCAGATCAGCTGTGAAATTACATCAAGGATATCATATATGAAGAAAACAAAAAGTCATTAAAAAGACAGGAAAGAAAGAAAAGACCAAAATGGATACCAGAAAGAACTCTGAAACTTGCTCTTGAATGTAGAGTAGCTAAAGCAAAAGAAAGAAATGATGAAGTAATAGAGCTAAACAAAGATTTCATAGGGTGGCTCAAGAAGACTACATAAAGTATTATAATGAAATATGAAAAGACCTGGAGTTAGAAAACAAAAGGGTAAGATCATGCTCTGCATTTCTCAGGCTGAAAGAACTAAAGAAAAAATTCAAACCTCGAGTTGCAATTTTGAAGGATTCTATGGGCAAAGTATTGAGAGATGCAGGAAGCATCAAAAACAGATGGAAGGAATACAGTCACTGTACCAAAAAGAATTGATGGATGTTCAAACATTTCAGAAGGTAACATATGGTCAGGAACTGATGGTGCTGAAGGAAGAAGTCCCTGCACTGAAGGGACTGGTGAAAAACAAGGCTTTGGAAATTGACAGAATACCAGCTGAGATGTTTCAACAAACAGATGCAGAGCTGGAAGTGGTCACTCCTCTATGCCAGGGGATTTGGAAGACAGCCACTAGGCCAACTGACTGGAAGAGATCCATATTTATGCCTATTCCCAAGAAAGGTGATTCAGCTGAATGTGGAAATTATGGAACAATATTAATATCACACACAAGCAAAATTTTGCTGAAGGTCATTCAAAAGCATGTTATCAACAGGGAACTACCAGAAATTCAAGCTGGATTTAGAAGAGGATGTGGAACAAGGGATAGCATTGCTGATGTCAGATGGATCCTGGTTGAAAGCAGAGAATACCTGAAGGATGTTTACCTGTGTTTTATTGACTACGTAAGGCATTCAACTGTGTGGATCATAACAAATTATAGATAACATTGTGAAGAATGGGAATTCTGGAACACATAATTTTGCTCATGAGGAATCTGTACACGAATCAAGGGGCAGTCATTCAAACAGAACAAGGGGATGCTGCATGGTTTAAAGTCAGGAAAGGTGTGCGTGTTAGGGTAGTATCCTTTCACCATACCTATTCAATCTGTATATTGAACAAATAATCCAAGAAGCTGGACTATATGAAGAAGAATCGGGCATTAGGATTGGAGGAAGACTCATTAACGACCTGCGTTATGCAGATGACACAACCTTGCTTGCTGAAAGTGAAGAGGACTTGAAGCACTTACTGATGAAGATCAAAGGCTACAGCCTTTGGTATGGATTACACCTCAACATAAAGAAAACAAAAATCCTCACAACTGGACCAATAAGCGGCATCATGATAAAGGGAGAAAAGACTGAAATTGTCGAGGGTTTCATTTTACTTGCATCCACAATCAACACCCCTGAAAGCAGCAGTCAAGAAATCAAAAGATGCATTGCATTTGGGCAAATCTGCTGCAAAAGACTTCTTTAAAGTGCTGAAAAGCAAAGATATCACCTTGAGGATTAAGGTGTGCCTGACCCAAGCCATGGTGTTTTCAGCCATCTCATATGCATGCGAAAGCTGGACAATGAATAAGGAAGACCTAAGAAGAATTGACACCTTTGAATTGTGGTGTCGGTGAAGCATATTGAATATACAACAGACTGCCAAAGAATGAACACGTCTGTCTTGGAAGAAGTACAACCAGAACGCTCCTTAGAAGCACGGATGGCGAGACTACGTCTCACATACTTTGGACATGTTATCAGGAAGGATCAGTCCCTGGAGAAGGATGTCATTTTTGGTCAAGTGGAAGGTCATCCAAAAAGAGGAAGACCTTTAACAAGATGGATTGACACAGTGGCTGCAACAATAGGCTCAAGCATAGCAGCAACTGTGAGGATGGCACAGGACCGGGCAGTGTTTCGTTCTGTTGTGCATTGGGTCCCTATGCATCGCAGCTGACTCGATGGCACCTAACAACAACAACAACAGCATAGTCGAGAGTCAGCAAAAAAAAAAAAGAAAGACCCTTAAAGAGATAGATTGACACAGTGGCTGCAACAGTGGGCTCAAACATAGCAAGAGTTGTGAGTATGGCGCAGGATTGGGGAGTGTTTCGTTCTGTTGCACACAGCGTCACTATGAGTCAGAAGCTATTCAAGAACACCTAACAAAAACAATTACTTTAATCATGTTGTGCAACCATAACCAATATTTGCTGCCAAATATTTTATCATCATAAACACAAATTCAATGCTTCTGAAACAATGATTCCTCTTTCTTACCATACCTGGTAACCACTAATAAACTTTGGTCTCTATACATTTGCCTTTTCTAGATATTTCATACAAGTGGGATCTTATAATTTTTTTTTTTTTTTTTTGTGACCGACATTCTTAGCATAATTTTTTCAAGGTTCACCCATTTTGTAGCATGTGTCAGGACTTAATTTCTCTTTATGGCTGAGTAATATTCCACTGTATGCATATAACATGCTGTGAGATTCTTAAGTGAGATCAAATAAACAGCACAGCCTGTGATGCCCATTGATGGCAGTGGTCAGCCGCTGAGAGGAGGAATACCTCACCCTCATGACTAAATGTGGGGTTAGTACTCCAGCTAAATACCTGTGGCTGTCCGAGGTTCTCAAACACTTCTAGAGACGTGAGTCACGATTATTTAGGAACAACTTATTTATCAGTATTCCAGAGCATGCCATGAATTTCACATATTCACAACTATTTGGAAACTCTGGTGGCATAGTGGTTAAGAGCTACGACTGCTAACCAAAAGGTTGGCAGTTCGAATCCACCAGGTGCTCCTTGGAAACTCAAATAAGTTAAGGTGTGTATATTTTCGTCTTTCTCCTGGCCAAAGGATACCTGTTTGAAACAGAGTGACTCTTGAAGACTCAGATGTCACAGGAATAAGATAAAAACCTCCTAATTCAAAAGGTCTGTATCAGACAATCTGTACTTAATGCACCATTTAAGGAGCAATATGCATTTTCTTGAGGAGCCCTGGTGGTGCAGTGGTTAAGTGCTCAGCTGCTAACTGCAGGGTTGGCAGTTCCACTCCACCAGCCACTCTGCAGAAGAAAGATGTGGCAGTCTGTTTCTGTAATGATTTACAGCCTAGGAAGCTTTATGGGGCAGTTCTACTTGGTCCTATAGGGTTGCTACGAGTCAGAATTGACCCTCCAGCAATGGGTTATGCATTTTCTAAAAGACGAAATTATATATCATACTCACAATGTATTGATTTTGATTTCATTTATACTACATAAATTAGAAAAGTATAAAAAAGAGATATCAAACATTATTGGGTTTTTAAGAAATAATTCAGATCATCACTTCTTTTGTTCTTACATTTCTCCTCCAAATAATAGCAACTTAAAAATTTTTTTTCTATGTGAATTCAGAAAGAAGGTATAACACAGTGTCAAGATGAATGCAAAAGAATATAGCTTTGCTATTAGAATGAATTTTTATTCATTTATATATTGTATAATTATATATTATATATATATTTATATATTGGAGTGACTATTTGGCATGTATTGAAATCCAGGGGCAGGTAGGATAAACAGGCTCTGCACCACCCACCAGTCAGGTGAACAGCCAGGGCCTGAGCTCTGCTTGGAGAAGCGGCTCTGAAGGAACATTCTGCACGGAGCCCACACAGCTGTGAAGTTTCCTTTCTCCTTCAGGGCCACATCATTATCTGGGCTCCCTGTAGCTCTTCTACGACAGGCGTATTTCAGTCTCAACATTGTGCCTTCACATTTTTCCTTTGTAACAAAAAGCTGATGTTTAATGCCCCTTTTCTTCTACTTGAGCTGTGTACCAGGTAAAGCAATAAAACAGTCAATGGCTGTCTTCGCCTTAATGCTCATCAAGTTCTATGCAGTGAATCTTAGAAGGATTTACATCATTTCCTATGAGCAGATGTCCTTGAGTGGCACAAAGATTAAGTACTTGGCTACTAAGTGAAAGGTTAGTAGTTTGACTACAACCAGAGGTGCCTCAAAAGAAAGCCCTGGCTATCTCCTTCTGAAAGATCACAGCCATTGAAAACCCTGTGGAGCACAGTTCTGCTCTGAAACGCATGGGGTCGCCATGAGTTGGAATTGACTTGACAACCACTGTTTACTGTTTTTTTGTTTGTGTGGTCGTTTGTCTGTTTTTATACTCTGAGCGAGGCCCCTTCTGCACCTATAGGCCAGAGGACACTGCCTTTCATATTTCTTCTCGTTAGAAATGTCACAAAAACTTTTGGTAAATGGAAGATTTGTATTCCATAGCGTTAAATATAACTCAGAATAGCATTTACAGAACAATGCAAAATTCCTATTTCATTTGTTACAAGTGCTTTTAATTATTTCAATGTGGTTGGGCAGGAAATGAAATTATATGTGAGAATCATGTCCTTAGCAAGATAAAGCAATAAAGTTTTTCTCTTAAAAGAAAATATGATAATTGTCACATTTTTTGAGTGTTGTCTACTAATAAAATGGAGGATTTCAGAATTTCTGTGGTATTCTGTAAGTATTGAAAGGTAGGATAAAATATTTTTTTATTTGTACTTCTGTATGTTCCATACACGGGGAAAAAAAACAAAAAAAGAGAGAGATGACAAAAGAGGCTCTCTTGAAATATTAATTGTCCGAAGAATTCTATCTGGTAGTTTTTTTTTTTTTTCTTTTGGTTCTGTTTTCACCATTTTGAATTTTTCCCCCTTCTCATTACAATGTGTGGGATAGGTTATAACATACATCAAAACACCTTGGTTAGAAAAATAGAAGTCCATTCTTTACAAGTACATTCTGATTTTTACAGTAAATAAATTCATTTGAATTAAAAAAATAGCTTAATTGAGATAAAACTGACATACAGTAAATTGTACCTATTTAAAGTATATGATTTGATGACCCTATGGGGCAATGGTGAAGAGCTCAGCTGCTAAACAAAAGTTTGGCAGTTCGAATCTACCGGCCCCTCCTTAGAAACCCCGTAGGACAGTTCTACTCTGTCTATAGGGTGGCTATGAGTCAGAATCGACTCAAAGGCAAGGGGTTTGGTTTGTTTTTCTTTTGTCTGTTTATGAGGCAGTTCTACTCTGTCACATGGGGTCGCTACGAGTGGGAATTGACTCGACAATAACAAGAGCAACATATACTCAAGAAACCATTAACAAAATAACGTTAATGAATATATTCATCACCCGCCAAAACCTCAGCCTACCTCTTTGCGATTCATCTCTCCCACAGCCCCATTTCACGCCCAGGAAACCACTGATTTACCCTTTGTAACGACAAATTAGCATTTTCTAGAATTTGAAATAAATGAAACCATATATTAGGTACTTTTTATTTTATTTTGCCTTCTATTTTAAACTTAGGATAATTATTTTGAGATATGGCCACGTTGTCCGATGTAAAAAAAAGTACTGATAGTTTATTCCTTTATATTGCTGGGTAGAATTCCACTGTCGAGATACATTGTGGTTTGTTTAACCATTCATGTATTGATGGACACGAGTTGTTAACAGTTGTCTTGGTTATTATAAATAAAGCTGTTATGAACATTTATGTACAAGTTTTTATACGACATATGCTTTTATTTCTCTTGAGTAAAACCTCAATTATAGTTGTGGCGTGAGTGTGTTTGTGTATTAATTTCTCCTTGTAGTTCTATTAGTTTTTGCCTGATGTATTTTGAGGGTATATTATTAAGATGGGGCCCTGGTGGCCCAGTGAGTAAGCGTTCGGCTGCTAACCAAAAGGTTGGCAATTCAAATCCACCAGCTGCTCCTGGAAAATCCTATGTGGCAGTTCTGCTCTGTCTTATAGGATCACTATGAGTTGGAATCGATGGCAACTTTTTTTTTTAATTAAGATATTAAATGGTTAGAATTTTTATTTCCCCTTCTTGAATTTGCCCCTCAATTATTATGACATACCTTTTTTTTATCCCTGATAATATCTTTGCTATAAAATCTACTTTGTGTACTATTGTATTAGTTTTCTAATGCTGCATAACAAGTTACGTCAAATTTAGCAGCTGAAAACAACACACATTCATTATCTCACAATTTCCTTGTATCAGGAGTCAGGGCATGGCTTAGCTGGGTCCTGGTTGGGGTCTCCCCAGGCTGCAATCAAGGCGCTGGCCAGGCTGCATTCCCATCTGGAGGTGTGACTGGGGAAGGATCCATTTACAAGGTCATTCAGGTTGTTGATAGGATGCATGTTCCTGCACTAGTATGACTGAAAAAGACTGAAGTCTCTGGAATTTTGTTGTCAACTGGAGGCCATCCTTAGGTCCTGGAGACCACCTAGTTCCTAGAGGCTGCTTCTAGTTCCTTGTCATATAGGTTTCTCCAGCAAAGCCATTTGTTTCCTCAAGCTCTCAAGAAGAACCTCTTTCCTCAGGTAGAACCTAGTCCTTCTACTAGGAACTTTAATCAACTCAGACCCACCAGGATAGCCTCCCCTTGGATAGCTCGAAATCAACTGAATACAACTTAATGGTTAATTACATCTGCGAAATACTTTTGCCTTTGGCATTTTCTCTTCACTGAAACAAGTCACAGATCCTGCTCAAGGGGAAAGGTTATACGGGATAAAAACATCAAGGGTGGGCATTACGGGAGTGACCCTTCAATCTGATTAGTATTATTTGGTATATACCCTTTAACTTGTGGCTATCAAGTTGATTCTGACTCACAGTGACCCCCAGGACAAAGTAGAACTGCCCCATAGGGTTTCCAAAGCTATAATCTTTATGAAAGCAGACTGCCACATCTTTCTTCCACGGAGAAGCTGGTGGGTTTGAACTTCTGTACTTTCGGTGAGCAGCCAAGTGCTTAACCATTGTGCCATTAGGACTCCTCTATTTGATATATAGTTTCCATTTTTTTGGCTTTTAACACACCAGTGTCCTTAACTTTAAAGTGTACTCAGCATAGAGGTGGATATGATTTTCATCTTATCTGATAATCTCTGATTTTTAACTGTGGCATTTAAGCCATTTAGATTAGAGTGACAGCAACAATGGGCTCAAACCTACCGACACTTGTGAGAATGGTGCAGGACCAGACAAAATTTTGTACTGTTATGCATAAGGTCTCCGTGAGTTAGAGCTGGTTTGATAGCAACTAACAATAAGTAGTTTATATTTAATATGATTATTGATACCAAAATCCGTTGCCTTGGAGTAGATTCTGACTCAGAGAGACCCTGTAGGACAGAGGAGAACTGCACTGTAGGATTTCCAACGAGTGGCTGGTGGATCGGAACTGCTGATCTTTTGGTTAGCGGCTGAACTCTTAACCACATTGGCACCACCAGGGCTCTAGTTATTGATAAGGTTTCCTTTATATCTACCTTTTTGATATTTGTTTTCTATTTACCTCACCTGAGCTTTGTTTGGAGCCCTGGTAGCACAGTGGTTAAGAGTTATGACTGCTAACCAAAACGTCAGCAGTTCAAATCTGCCAGCCTCTCCTTCTGCTCTGTCCTATAGGGTCTCTATGAGTTGGAATCAACTGTATGCAAGGGGTTTGGGTTTTTTGGTTCTTTGTTTATCTTTTGTATTTTTGAATGATCAGGTTTTTTAATGATTCCATTTTGTCCTCTCTGCTGGTCAATTATTATTCCTTGCTTTTTTTCTTTCGGGGGTTGTTTTAGGGTTTATAGTATGCATCATAATTTATCATGATCTTCCTTCAAGTAAAAGGTCCTGGGTGACTAAAGTGGTTTGTGTTTGACTACTAATCCAATGGATGGCAGGAAGGCTTGATGATTTGCTTCAGTAAAGATTACAGCCAAGAAAATCCTATGGAGCATTTCCACTTTGCAATATAATCAATCAGTCACCATGAGTCAAAATTGACTAGATATTAACAGGTTTGATTTGATTTACCTTCAAGTGATATTATACCACTTCTCATACAGTATAAAAACCTTATAACAGTATACTTCCATTTTCTCTCTCCTAGTCTTTTGCACTATTTTTTTTTTTCACTGTCTTATTTCTAGATATTTTGTAAACTTCATACCACATCTGGTATTGTTTTACTTCTACCTAATAGACTTTCTTTAACATTTCTTATAGAATATGTCACTGAAAATGAAGTTTACAGCTTTTCATACCTGATAAAACCTTTGTTTCACCTTTGTTTTTAAAAGATATTGTTCAGTACAGCTTTTTAGGTTGAAAGATGTGTTCCTCTTAGTAAAGATGTTGCTCCACTATGTTCTTTCTTGCATAGATTTTATCAAGAAGTCTGCTATCACTTTTATTTTTATTCTTCTATACATAATGTTTCCCTTCCCCTCCCCCCACCTCTGTTTAGCTGACTTGATACTGCCAGGCTTGGTCTGGGTTTTCCCTTTCTACATTTCAGCCTTATAACTCTAGGCAGTGAGCTGAGTCAACTGTAAGAACCATCATTTTACTTATTTCTCTTCTTTCTGAATCACTCCTCTGCCTTGCCTGATCTCTAATGTATGAAAACCATTGTTTCATATATTTGGCCTGTCACTTTTTGTTCTTCTAGATTACAGGGTAAATTTGATTCCTGTTACTCAATCTTGACTGAAGGAAAAAGCCCCCAATTTAAGTTTAAAAGTGTCTTTTCCCCATATCTGATACCTAGAAATAGCTTAAAATACAGGTCTTCCATGTTTTAAAGTTACACAAATCTTATGATGTTTTAGTTACCATTTATAGCTTTTTTGATTTTTGCCTCAAATCATTTTATACATTCTAATGGACTATACTATATAAAACTTGACAGAAATGTTAGGTTTTAATTTTAGTTTTAGTATTCTATCAAATATATGATAATTGAATATTTTTTTCTAAAAAATATTTTGGTTATCCTCGAATTGAGATGACATTCTTCAGCAGAAGGCATGCTTAAACATTGCATAAAAGCAATATTTTGAAACTTAAATAATTTTTTCCATGTGTATCTGTGACTAAGAGGAACAAACATTCCTGATTGGTTCATGAGTTTAAATAAATGTGAATATCATAGAGGTAAAAATTTAATAAATCTGAGTTGTATTTGGTAGTTATAATAACTACCATGCTACCAGTCTTGTACCTGTGTATATTAAACATAATAATAATAATAGTCTTCACAGCTCAACTGAATCAGGTGTTATCTCTGTCTTTCTTCTATCTCTCTTAACATTCCTCTTAATTTCTCTTTATAATGTTCCCTAATTTGTTTCTTTTTATTATGTAAGGGTCACATTTCAGGCATTATTAAAATACAATTGCACTGTGACAGATAAGAAATAGCAGGCCAGATGTCTGGTGACACACTAACTGAATGTCAACACTTGAGTGACCCTAATAAAGGGGAACAAATAAAACAAAAGATCAACATATAGAATATCAGAACAAAATTACAGCAGACATCATATGATCAATTATGACAGAGGGGAACACTAAAACAAGGAAAAATTAACAAAATGATGATATCAGTGATGACAGGTAGCAACAGATGTTTGCCTACGGCAAAATGAGAATGAGAATCAGAGGTGGAATTTCTGTAGCTCTGAACATTTATCAGCTATGAAGTCTATCTATGAGCTAAATTATGGGGTAAGAAATTGCTTACCCCAAATCATGGTATATAGAGAAAATGAAATACTGAGAACATTTTTAATGTAAAGAAACAAATATAAAAAATGAACAATATAATTAAGCATGTTATAATAATAGGATGAATAATAAAGTTTTATTTAACAATTTTCAAAAAAACTTTATTGAATATAAATGTTGATTTATAAAATAAATTACCTGAATTAAGTTTAATATTCAATGTTTACTATTTTTAATAATTTTGGCAATCAGCTAGACAAATGAGATATCAACTCTAGAATCAGACTATCTTGTTTCAAATTTTAACTGCACCTCATTGTAGCTATGGTATTGGGCAAATTATTTAAACTTTCTATGATTGAATTCCTTTGTTTTTAAAAGGGGATCAAAATTGTATCAGCTTTGGAGAGCTGTTATTCAGATTGGATTAGTTAATACAATCAAAGCTCTTACAGCAATGCCTGACATACTAGAAGTGTTCAGAAAATATTAGATAGTAGTATTGATATTTCTATTGATTCATTTGTTGGCTAATTATACATATTGTCTTGCTCTGACAACATGTCACATCTCTGTCGTTGTCACATCTCTATGAACTGGATATTAGGCTCTGCAGAATTTTCTACAGTTAACTGAGGAGGAAAGAAAACTTACTTTTACCTTACAAAAGGATCTCATGATATAAAAAGCCAAACTTCACCCAGCTGCACTTAAGATATTCTTGTTTTATCACTGGTTTAAGCAATTTGATTTTATGCCTTGGTGTAGTTAATTATTTATTTATATTAGTTTGTTTGTAGTTGGAGGTTGATTGTAAATTTCATTTGGAAAAATAATCAAGAATCACCAGAACAAAATAAAATATGATGAGCTGATGCCAGTGCTAGATCTAGGGTTATAAAACCTATTATAAACATCTGTATTTAAAATAATGTAGTGCTGGCTTATGAATAAGCAGATATTCAATAGAAAAGAAAACAAATTCTAGAAATATGCTCAAATGAACATGGAGATTTGGTATTTTGTAAAGATGACATTTCACATCACTAGAGGCAAAAATGGACTTTTCAGTAAATGGTGTTAACAACTGAAATATCTACCTACCTTTTTCTCTACCTACATACCAGAATAATACTAAATAAAGTTGCTTTTTGGCAAAATGATTCTATCTCTAATAATATTCTCTGAAGACATAAAACATGAAAACCAAATGCACAAGGTTATTTATCGTAACAAAGCTTTGTAACAGCAAACTTTTGTAAACAACTAAAATGTACATCAAAAGGGGAAAGATTAAATTAATTACAGTAGTCACAAAATAGTACTGTGTCCACCCTAAAAATAATGAGGAAGATGCCTATGTAGTGATTAAGTGTATATTAAGTAATGTGTGCATATTTTATATATATATAGCAGTAAAATTAAAGTTTAGATTAATGTATATAAATTTTTTTCAGTTTATGTAAGGAACGAGGAAAAATAAGAAAATAAGAATATTTATGGGCCTTTCCTTGGTTTTAAAAATCATAAATTTTAAACCTAGATTGGCTTATAAAATTTTTAATCATATATAATTACCTATAGAGGCAAGGAGGACTCGGGAGGAAGGGCTAAGAATTAAGGAGAGCTTTCTCTGGGTATACATTATGATGCAGTTTTGTATTTGAGGTGTGCAAATATTTTGTATACCAAAAGTTTAGGCTTTAAGAGCAGAAACAAATTCAAATACTAAAGACAAAATAAACCTGAGTATATAAAATTTATACATGCATACAAACACATACACACAACACCAAACAGAAAAAATATATATTAATTCAAATTACTTTTGAATCTAGAAATCTAATATTCATACTTAGGGGGATATAATAATAAAAAACACCACCAAAAAAAAAAAAAAACTGAAAGTTCACTCAACAGTATTATTGTTTGAACCAATGTATGTAATTTTGGTAATTTTGAACCCATTTTATGTAAACTGTTGGATAAAGTCTATTAATAAGTATGTTATTATTATTATTATTAAGAAAAAATCATAAGAGAAAAAAGATAAGATTATAAAACCAAATAATTAAGAATGCTCATGTGGTATACATGGCTTTCATTACTTGATATTATATATATTATATAGGACATATATGTTTTACATGTATGTCCTAGAAAACCTAATAATAGTCCAGTAAAATAAGAAAAGCTATCAACCAAATAATGATTTCTAAATACAATTACCCACTAAAAGGTAAAATGGTCAAATGGCGGGTTCTTGCTTCGCGGCAGGTCTGTACAAGTTGAGCCTGGAACACCTTAATTTTCGAAACCAGGGAATCTCAGAGGATACTGGGGAAACGCTCGCTCAAATAACACAGGAGGCAGAGATTAGAGAGAGAGAGGGGAGAGAGAGAGAAAGAACACAGAGAAGAAGGGAGCGGCGAGGAGAGGAGAATGGGGAAACAAGAGAAAAGAGAAAGACATTTGCACCAATGGAGGTAATCGTTACAGCAACACATTCTGAAGGTTGGTGAGAAATGAGGACAAATTAAGCACTTACCTTTTTTTTCAGGAGGAAGACTATTTCAACAACCATTGAGGAAGGAAAGCTCTTCTTCAAAAAGGAATGAATGTCAGATAATAAATGCAGATGAAAATAAAGAATTAGAAAAATACTTTTGTGCCTCTCCAATGAAATAATTGATGAGGCAAGGATCTTTCGTGATCACTAAAATTCTCGAGTGAAACTTTTTTGAAGATCATGATGCTCACAGAGTGTCAAGTATCAACCTGGAAGTTAATTGATAATTACAAAGGGCAAAACATATCTTAACAATGAAGAGGTCAGGTGTTGACCACCTTGACCCAGTTTGCAAGGTTAGCTTCATGAATGGTGGACAGTCTGACCTTCAAGCCTCCTGACGTGAGGAGTATAAGGTAATAGCAATGCTTGCAAAAAAATATTTGACTTAATCGAATCAAGCTTTCAGACTTGACATCTAGTTTATAGGAAATAAAGAGGAGAACACAGTATATGATGCTACACGGGAAACCACTGGACAAATGTCAAATGGAACGTTCCTTGGTCATAAACACTAGTGTATTGAGAGGAGACATAGTTAAATGTGATTACCTCTAGAGGGCAGGGCTGACTCCCAGAAGAGGAGTCAGCCCTGGGGGATTGTACTTTTTAATTTCTTTAACTATATGCATGGACGACTTTTATCATAATTTTAAATTAATTTGGAAAAACACTTGAGAATAAATCAACATTTTAAAAAGAAGAGTAATTAGATGCAAATGACTCTAAGGAAGTCTAGCCTGTAAATGTTTCTTAGACCTACTGAATGAGTGATACTATGCATTGCTTAAGTCTTGGAAAACTAGGCATATCAATTCATAATTCTGTTCTGTTTTGACTCTGTTATTCTGAATGCCAAGCTAGGTATGATCTTTTTTTTTTTTTTTTTTCTGGAAAATCAAATGTATTCCCTTCCCTGAATCATGTATAGTAGGATGTATGGGCATGCAGGTTATTCAAATTTACTATTTAGATTGTTCGTTATTCCAAAATTTTCTCAAAGATAATATAATGATAAACACTCATTTTAGCTAAGCTCCACAAAAAGGTATTTTGAAATTTGTTTGCAGAACGAATGTGAGCTCTCCTCCTCCAGCAGGGTAGTCCAAAAGCAAAGATGTGCCCAAGGACTCTTCGGTCTTAGGCTCAGAAAGGGCACAGTGTCTCTTCTGCCATATTCTACTGGCCAACACAACTAACAAGAAAGATTCAAGAGGTGGGAAATAAACTCTACTCTTTACTGAGATGAGCTGCAATGTCACGTTTCAGAGGACATGGATCTGGTGTCGGGGGAGGGGCCATCCTTTAATCAATCAACTACACCACCAAAAATCAATCAGGGTTAAAACTAAAGAATGTGCAGAGGATAATATTGGAGTTTAGATTCATTTTCTAACACAATTTTTCTCTAAATATGATTTTAATTACATTTAGGCTTCATGCTTAGAAATATAGAACACCAGATTTTTTTCCCTTCCGATATTTTGAAGACTGGAAATTAAAAAAACAACATTATATACAGCCATTTCATGGCCATCCCATCAGAAACACCTGGCGTCCAAGAACGTTGCGGAAGGAGAAAAGGGAGAGGGAGAAGTCACACTGGCCTTGAACTGCCTTGGCCCAAAAGTGATGCATGTCATTTCCAGTTATCATCCTTAGACCCAGGCTGGTTACCTCACTGCAAATGAGGTTGGGAAAAACAGGGACTCCACATGACATACTGGGTGAGCACTGTTTCTGCTGCATATCTTGTTGCAAATAAATAATATTGCAATATACAAGTATCATTCTACAATTTAGCTTTCTCAACTTTATTTGTTGGAAGTTTTCTACCTCTTTTTGTTTCACAGTACTCCATAGTATATATTTACTACAGTTAATTTAGGTATTGCTTATTGATAAAAAACAAACCCAAGTCTTTTGCTGTCGAGTCGATTCCGACTCATAGCGACCGTATTGGACAAACTAGAACTGCAAAAGGCCAGCCGTTGGAATCCACCAGCCATTTTATTAATAAACCAAACCCAGTGCCCTCCAGTCGATTCCAACTCATAGCGACCCTATAGCACAGGGTAAAACTGCCCCATGGAGTTTCCAAGGAGCACCTGTCAGATTCGAACTGCCGACCCTTTGGTTAGTAGTGGTAGCGCTTAACCACTACACCACCAGGGTTCCCATCTTATTAATAGACACATAAATAATATTTCTATTTTTGGGCATTGTAAACGATGCTGTAATGAATATTTCCCATAAAAGCATTTTTTTTTTCCTCTAGGGGTAGATACAGTGAACTAAATTTTATAAGCGATTTTTAAGATCACAGGCAAACAGAGCCTAGAACAGTAAATCATAGTAATTATTATCTCTTCTTGGAGACTTACTCTGTGCTCGTACTCTGTACTTTCCTAGATATTTCTGTGTTATTTCATGCAATTCTTAAAGCATTCCCATCCATTAGGAGCTATTTTTTATCCTGATTTTCTAGGTGAGGAAACCGTGGCACAGAGTAACTTCCCAATGTCATAGTCGGCATAAGATAGAACCTGGATGCAAACTCAGTTGATCTGATCCCAGAGCAGGGATTCACCTGGCCACACTTAGAATAATTTGCATGATTAAAAATTGTCAACACCTGGGCCCTACCGACAGATTCAGGATTTCTGGAGGTGTGTTTTAAAAGCTTCTCGGATGAATCTAATGGGCAGCCATGGTTTATACTTAACTGCTTTTGAGTCCACTTGTATAATTAATAAGCATTAAACTAAAAATACCAAACCCGTTGCCATCAAGTTGATTCTGACTCCTGGTGACCCCATGCATTATAGAATAGAATTGAACTCCACAGGGTTTTCTTGGCTGTAATCTTTACGGTAGCAGATTGACAGGCCTTTCTTCTTTGGTGCTGCTCAGGGGATTTGAACTGCCAAACTTTTAGTCAAGCACAAACCGTTTTCACCACAAAGTGACCTATGGGCAGCCAAGGTTGATAATTAATTCTTTTGAGCCTCCCATGCATAATAACCAATAAGCATCAGTGACATTGAAGAACAAAAGGGGAAAACAGATTCTTCAGTAAATGATGCAGAGACAATTAGAAACAAATCAGGCTAGAGCTCTATCTATCTCACACCATTCCACTCCAAAATTCCAGGTGGTTTAATTACTCGGTGTAAGAAATGTCACTATATAGTACAAACATAAAATGTCATAGGATTAGGTTTATTCCCATGGCTAGGGTAGAGAAGAGAGAGACAGGGCAGCTGATCAGAAAAAAAAAAAAAAGAACAACCAAATAGCAAGAGTAAAAATTTCCCTACAAAATAAAACTGAAGTGATTGAACACACACTATGTTTGTTATCAGGTATTATCACTAAATATGTTTATCGCTCAGTCTTTGGCAGCTATGCCACGAAGATACTCTGTAGGTCAAAAAATCCTGCACAGTAGGGTCTCCTTGGGGTTGGTTCTGGCTGGCCCGTATCATCCTGTGTTAGATCAGGTGATGTTTTACCACACTAGGGATATATTTTATTTTTATTGTGCTTTAGGTGAAAGTTTACAAATCAAGTCAGCCGCTCATACAAAAACTTATACGCACCTTGCTACATATTCCTAGTTGCTCTTCCCCTAACAAGACAGCACAATCCCTCTCTCCATCCTGTATTTCTCTGTCCATTCAGCCAGCTTCTGTCCCCCTCAGCCTTCTCATTTCCCTTCCAGACAGGAGTTGCCCATGTAGTCTCATGTGTCTACTTGATCCAAGAAGCTCACTCCTCACCAGGATCATTTTCTATCTTATAGTCTAGTCCAATCACTAGGGATGTTTTTTAATAGAATTTTTGATTAACATTCTGAAACTTGGCAGTCAATTTTTAAAGAAAATGACATTCTCTTCACTCTTAGAAGCCTCATTTGGCATCTATTTTATACTTCTTGAATAGAAAAGTATTTTGTTCTGTACTATTCTTTGAATAATTGTTGTGAATTCTATCTTTTAATTTTTTTTGTTTAATGTTCATCCTTTACTAAACGGTGCCCATGGCAGCAAATCCAGAAGATATCTGTATGAATAATGGAGAAGAACATGTTCACCACAGCTGCTACAGTAGATGAAGGGTTGGGACTTAGCTTAGTGGAACGACATCTCAATAACTAATCAATCAGTTATACATTTTTGATGTAAATAATATGTAACTATGTTCTTATCAAAAATCACAGGAAATATGGAATTTCTTGTCTTCGCATTAGTATATTATACTATGAAATATACTTAGACTATACATTTAAGGGAAACCTCGGTGGCGTACTGGTTAAGAACCACAGCTGCTAACCAAACAGTTGGCACTTCGAATCCACCAGCTGCTCCTTGGAAACCCTATGGGGCAATTGTACTCTGTCTTATACGGTTGCTGTGAGTCAGAATCGACTCAACGGCAATGGGTTTGGATTGGTTTTATATAATTAAGTGGAAGCGCTGGTGATGTAGTGGTTGAGAGCTATGGCTGCTAACCAAAAGTTTGGCAGTTCAAATACACCAGGTGCTCCTTGGAAACTATATGGGGCAGTTCTACTTCATCCTGTAGGGTCGCTATGAGTTGGAATCAACTAGTTGGCAATGGGTTTTTTTTTTTTTTTTAATACACTTAAGTAACAAGATTGGTAGAATTCTTTATTTCTTGTACAATGATACCTGTGAGAGCTAGAATTTGATGGGACTGCCTTGTTTTTCTGTGTCTTGCAAGTTTTCTGCCTTTGACGGGATACAGTCTCACCACTGTTTTACTGCTCCTTTTAGCAGAAAATATTTGAGTTTTCTTTCTCTGACAGGTTTTTGCCTTACACGTGTTCCAGCTTTTGCAGGTTTTACTGTAGTTTTATTCTCAGTTCCAGACAATACTGTGAAAGGAAAACAAACAAAAAAAAGATCCCAGTAAACTCTACTCAATAATTAAAGGAAATCTTTGGTCTAAGAAATTATTTTGACCATTATCAATTTTAATATAAAAGCAGTATTTTATATTGATTTGATAACATTTTGAGTAGCTGATCACTGCAAGATCCTGCATTGTTTTAGACAATGGTTCAAGATATTTTTGTCTATTTCAACACAGCTGCTAGACAGTAATCATGTGTATGGCACAATCCAGTAGACAGACCAAGATTGTTTTTAAAAGCTGCAGAAAAAAATTAACTAAACTTACAGGGTCTTGCCATGCTAAGACCCTCTTCCTCTGAGATTAAGAACCAAATCTTTAGGAAACATAAGAGTGAGCAAGACAGATGACCTGTACTCAAGGAACAGATAAACTATTCTACAGAGGTGATTTCTGGAAGTATTAATCCTTGGAAAATGCCCTCCATTCCAATGTTGCACATGGGGAAATGCGTGATGCTAAGGAAAGTTGTAACCTAGGGGTTTATCAACCTGAAGATGCGTGAGTGCACTGGGGATGTAAAACGCACAGGAAGTCAGGCGCCATAAGAACACAGAGCTACAGATCCAAAAGCAATTCAAAAGATCACATCATCCTAAACTTTTATTTTACAAATAAGGAAACCAAAGCATAGAGAGACCAAATACTTTGCCCAATGACTGATAGTTAAATAGTGGCAATGATATGACCCAAACCATCACTCCATTCCAACATTCTAGTCATTAAAATATCCTAACTCCCAGCTGCACTGAGAGTGCGTCATCTGCAATGTCAATCATGCTATCTTAGCGTCAGCAACCAAGGGCAATCTGCATCTGTGAAAGGCAAATCTAGCTCTGCCAATCCCATCACTCTGGAAGTTTCTATTCAGTAGAAGAATTCTACAGTATTTTGTCTCAGACTCATTAAGATCAACCAGTTACCATGTGCTTATTTTATGCCAGATAATACCTGACATTTCCTGAGAGATGACTATGATCCAGGCACTGTTCTTAGCCCATATAAGCAATATCTCACTTAATGGTCACATCATAGTAAGAAGAAATATGTAGAGCCTGAGAAAGGAGAACTGAGTGGTGTAAAGACAGAAAACTTCCCCAAATTCATCTACAGGGTTAGTAAAATACAATGTTAGTGAAAATGCAAAAAAAAAAAAAAAATCTAAAGTTTATAGCAAAAAAAATCTAAAGTTTATAGCAAAAAAAATTAAACAGGTTAGAATAGAAAAGAACTTTTAATTAATTTTTTTTTTCATTTTGAGATAATTATAGATTCAATGCACTTGTAAGAAAGAATACAGAGAGATTCCTTGTATTTTTTGTCCAATTTCTCCCAGTGGTAACTTCTTGCAACACCACAGTCTAATAGCACAACCATGACATTAACAGTGATTCAGTCAAAGTACACAACACTTCCATCACCATAGGGATCCCTCATGTTCCCCTTTTATAGCCACACACCCCCTCCCACTTCCACCTCCTCCTTATCCCTGCTAATTACTATTGTCTTCTCTATTTCCATAATTTTATTGCTTCACGAATGTTATATAAATGGAATCAGACAATTTGTAACATTTTTTTTGTTACAAAAAATCTGGATTTTTTGTACAAATCTCAGCACAGATATCTGGATTCATCTGGGTTGTTGTGTGAATCAGCAGTTTGTTACTTTTTTTTTGGCAAGTAGTATTCCAGGGTAAAGATGTACTACCATAAAAAACCCAAACCAGCTGCCATGGAGTACATTCTGACTCTCAACAATCCCATGCATATCAGAGGAGAGCTGTGCTCTATATGGTTTTTAAAGGCTGACTTTTTAAAAAGCAGATTGCCAGGCCTTTCTTCCAAGATGTATCACAGTTTATTTACTTAGTGAATGACAACTGGACTGTTTCCAGTTTTGGGCTACTATGAAAAAAGCTGGTATAACACTTCATGTACAGATTTTTGTGTGAACATAAACCTTCATTTCTCTGGGATAAATTCCCAGGAGTGCAATTGCTAGGTTATGTAGAACCCCCATGCTTAGTTTTTAAGAAACTGTCATACTTCCTTTCAAGAGTGGCTGTACCATTTTACATTCCCATCAGCAATGTATGAGCCATCCTGTTTCCCCACATTGCCACCATTTATTTATTTATTTAATTAGCGATTCTGATAGGTGCCTAGTGGTATCTCATTGTAGTTTTCATTTGCATTTCTTTAATGGCTAATAGCACTGAGCGTATTCATGTGCTGATTTGCCATCTGTGGGCCTTCACTGAAATGTCTCTTTATGTCTTTTACTTATGTTCTAATTGGTTTTTTTTTTTTTTTTTTACTATTGAGTTTTGAGAGTTATTTAGATTTTCTAGTTTTTCAGATACTAGCTCTTTCTTTTCTTTTTTTTTTTTTAGCTCTTTCTTAGCTTTGTGGTTTGCATATATTTTCTCCCAGTCTGTGCTGTATCTTTTTGTCCTCTTAACAGGGTCTTTCGACAAGTAACAGTTTTTTGTTTTTTTACTTTTTTTTATCATGGCAAAATACACATAACGTAAAATTTACCATTTTTACCATTTTTAAGTGAGCAACTCAGTGGAATTAAGTACATTTTAAATTTGATGAAATCTAATGTATCAATTTTTCCTTCTAATCATAGTGCTTTTGGTGTCAAATTTAAGAACTCTTTGCTCGCTTAGCCCTCAATTCTGAAGATTTCCTTCTATTTTTTTCCCCTAGAACTTTTAAAATTTTATGCTTAACATTTAAGTCCATGATTTCTTTTGAATTATTATTTTTTTTAATAAAGTGTGAGACAGAAGTTGGGCTTCCTTTCTTTTTCCCTACAGATGTTTGGTTGATCCAGCACCATTTGTTGAAAGGCTTTCTTTCCTCAGATGACGAAATTTTGCACCTTTGTCAAAAATCAGTTGGACATATTTGTGTGGGGGATATTTCTGGGTTCTTTTTTCTCTTCCATTGATTTTTGTGTTTATCCCTGTGCCAATATCAAAAAGTCTTAATTAGTCTAGCTATAGAATAAATCTTCAGAACAGGTAGACTAATTTTGGCTACTTTATTCTTTTTCAAAATTGTTTTTACCTATTCTAGTTCCTTTGTCTTCCCATATGTAATACATACATACAGGCATGCATACGTACACAAACAGATGTGTGTGTAAGAAAAGAAACAGCAACATCCACTTAATTAGGAAAAGAGTGGATTATTTAAGAAGTGGTGTTAAATTATAATTTAATGCATCATGGTATATTGATAGGCCATAAATTTAAACTACCATTAAGAGTCATCTTTCTGAGGAGTCTTTAATATGAAAAATGCTTAAACTATCCTGTTAAATAAAAATGATACATCATAAAAATATACTCTATAAACTAAGTATCAAAAAATATAATAAACATGTTATGCACTGACAATTCTCAAAGAGATTTAAAAATTCCAACTATTAATAAGAAACATGACATTTAGATTTTATTATGGTTATATATAACAGTCTCCATGATATTGTTTCATATTCTTTAATCTCCTTTGAAAGTTATTTTTTATAAGAATATAAATATTTCTCATTTTATAGATGTGTAGATCAAACATAACCATAAAACATGTTCGTAATACAACGACTAAAGCATTTATAGCTATATCATCAATGCCTGTCATAGTATCTGACAGTCAAAGTTTTCTTAATATTCTAGTCCTGGAGGAAGTTTTATATAAATGAGTAAAAATATAAATTTCTATACTAAAATACTTTTTCTGTATCTGTACCATAATTTTACCTATATAAAATTACATTTGCTTTCAGAAAATATTTCTTACATACCTAGGGTTGCTATGAGTTGGAATTGACTTGACAGCAATGGGTTTGGTTTTGGGTTTTGGTAGAGGAAATATGGGCAAATTTTATGAGTGATTTAATTTTTTTTTTTGTCTGGATTTTTAAACCCTTTTTTACAGAATGGGGATGGAAGGGAGGAGGTTTTTTAGCCCAAAAGGATCTGTTTTGCAATGGTATGTTGGGTATTCTGGAGAAACTCATCTTTAAAGTCAGATGATTTTTGGTTACTCTTGTTGTGAATGTGGTCGTTATTATTTTCACATTGAAAAAATATTTCCAGAAACATTTCCGGAAACCACTGGAAAAACAACGAGATTATTTTCTGTGACTACTACTATGTCCTATTCCTACTGATATTTTTTATCTTGTAGTTGTAGTGGGAATTGATAACATACTTAGCAATTAGCTCAGGATTAAATATTTTTGGCAAGAGACATTTTTTGTTTAATGATAGAGACGTAAACAAATTACCTTAGGGCTCCGATTGGAAACTTTTTAGAGTTGGGATGCAATGTAAAAGGTAACCAACTATCACTGGTTCAGAATTGGGGAGTCTTACTCCATTCTAAGTGATGGCAGTGGTGATGTTTTCTCTTTAAGAGCTTTGATATTTCCCTTTCTGGATTAATATTAATATTGTATTGTCCATATGATTAATGGAATAAAACACATGCTGTGCGTCAATTTCAATTATCATTACATATTTATGGAATATATTTGGAAAGAATTGGTTAATTTTAAGTAAAATCTTATTTTTTCTTAATAATAAAAAATGCATCCAAATATGTGCTTTATTCTGTTCCCTTGAAATAAAATAATGACTGATGTTTTCTTAGGCTCAAATGCTTTGTAATATTACTGAATTTCAAAAACATATAGTTCACAGAATGAGGAAGTTAGTTTATGGGAATGTGAGTTCTTCATTAATCTTGCATCCCTGTGCTATTAGTCTCTTTTCATTAACTGAGCTCTTAATTAATTCAACATAATTCTGCCACTCTTATATTGACAGTAATATTGCCATAGAAATTTTCTTTTAATGGCACATTTTCAACAATATCTGTTATGCACTGAAAGATCTTGGTGACACAATATAAAAGAAACTAAAGAAATATTTTAGCATTCGTCTTAGTTAAAATCACTTCTAGTCTTTCTGTGAACATTGTTGTTAATAGATATTTGAAACAGGATTTCTGATAATATTAGGACTTCACTGTTAAGAACAATGGGATTTACCACAAGGTAGCAGTGTAAATGATGATATATAACAAGGTGTTCAACAACCAAAGGGCACAGTTAATCAGTTAGGTAGACATGTAGGCAATCATTCAATGAGATGTCTGTGTTACAGATAAGAGTTCAGGCTCTGTAGTCAAATGGTCTGGATGAGAATTTCAAGTTCACTATCTGTTAACAAACGAGCCCTGGTGGCACAATGGTTAAGCGCTCAGCTGCTAATCAGAAGATTGGCAGTTCAAACCTACCAGTGGCTCCGGACAAGAAAAGATCTGGACATCTGCTCCCACTGCTGTGGAGTCGACTCGGATTCACAGCAACACTTAAAAAAAAAAAAAAAGTTGCCTTCGAGTTGATTCTGACTCATAGGGACCCAATAGGAAAGAAAACTGTCTCATAGGGATTCCAAGGAGCAGATGGCGGATTTGAACTGCCAAACTTTTTGGTTAGCAGCCATAGTTCTTAATCACTGCACCACCCTATAAAAAAAACCCTATAGGACAGAGTAAAACTTCCCCATAGGGTTTCCAAGGCTGTAATCTTTAGGGAAACACACTGTTGTATCTTTCTCTGGAAGCAGCGGGGTTCGAACTGCCGACCACTTAACCACTGTGCCACTTGGGCTCCTCTGTAAAGATTACAGCTCAAGAAACTGCATGAGGCAGCTCTATTTTGTCCTGTAGGGTTGCTATCAGTCTCTGGCAAACAAACACAAACAACTAGTTAAAAATGTGACTTCATGTAAGCCAATCAACCTCCCTGTGTCTGTTTCCTCATGCATAAAATTGAGCTAACCACAATTCTTATCTCAGGGAGTTGCTGTATTTAACAACTTCATATAACAGAATATATACATAGAAAAATATTTATGCCATTCTTGCTATGTCCCAGTGAGTTTCAATTCACAGCAACTTTACGTATTATGTAAACGCTGTGCAGTTCTGCCCCATCCTCACAATCCTTGCTGTGTTTGAGTCCACTGTTGAAGCCACTGTGCCCATCCATCTCATTGAGGGTCTTCCTCTTTTTCACTGACTTTCTACCAAGAATGATGTCCTTCTTCAGGGACAGGTCCTCCTGATAACATGTCCAAAGTAAGTGAGAGGAAGCCTCGCCATCCTTGCTCCTAAGGAGCATTCTGGCTGTACTTCCTCCAAGACAGATTTATTTGTTCTTCTGGTAGTCCATGATATATTCAATATTCTTTGGCAATACCATAATTCAAAGGCATCAATTCTCCTTTGATCTTGCATTGCTTGTTATTTTCGGAATACATATTCAATTGAAGAAAATCATCCTATTTTATTGGATCAGTATGATTTAGCCATTTGTCACATTGGCTTTTGAAATTTTTCTAGGTATAATATACCTACTGGGGAAAAACAATATTATAAAGACTCCTTAACTCTTGAAATATGCAACATGATCTACGGAAAGAAAGTTTGACAATTCATGTATGCCTGTAGGAGAAATAGTTCTGTATAATTAGAGGCTTACAAGGTATTTCACCTCTATAACTAAAACAATTATCTAGACTTGTAAAACACCCTTAGTCAGGCCTAGCAGGAACCTTCCCTGAAGGACATCACAGAAAATGTGTGCTGAATGTAGGAATATTTTTATTTCATTTAAAAGTATTTATATGTATTTTTTTGCCTTAGAAGTTGTTCTTAAGGGGGGAAAAGTCTATATTTAATTAAAAATGGCCTTGAAGGCATTTTTCAGAAATATGTATAAACGTGGGGCACTGTTCTGAAGAGAGTCCTTTGAGGTAATTATATTCTTCATGAGTGCTGATTGAACTAATTAAAAATTGCAAGTCCTATCAAGATTATTTATTGAAATTTGGCAGTTTCCATTACTTAACATAGCTCAGTAGTTTATTCTTTTGTACTCATTTAAGAATGGTGGCAGTAATTCAAGTAAAGAATGAAAGCTGAGAAATGTTTAATAGACAGATAAGACCATATCCGATCTTTTGTACCTTAGAAAATGACTCGATGGTTAAATCCACAGAGTATAAAATAGCCTTTTAAATTACCTAGTAATTTAATTTGTGTTTTGGATTTATTATCTAGCAAAAACGCATTAGGTAACAACTATTCTGCTTCTTGTTCCAATTTGTTCTCAAAAGATATCTCTGAAGGTAAATCCAAAGTTAGTTTTTGATTTACTAGTGGTAGTCTGGAAAGATCCATTAGGGAACTGTATACTGCAATTTCAGAAATAATTGTATTAAAACCAGGCCCTACATTAGTAGGCTATGAATAAATGCTTGGTATTGTCTTCACAACAGGGTGTCTCTGTGTCTCTCTCGTGTCATGGTTACCCAAAGCATAGAAAATCACCCAGGGAAATATGATCAGAGAGCCAGCAGAGTGGATACAAAGAGTGAAGCTGAGTGGGATGTGGATTTCAGCGAAAGTAAGAAAGAAAATCAATGTTTTTGAATTTCAGCATCTCAATTACAAAATGAATAGAACACATTATAGGAATGATGCACATCAAGTATAAGAAACAATGCACGGGAGAGCAAAACTCAACACATTATCAAAGAAGATCTTTCTAACAAGTACAACTGTTAAAAAATGGAATGTACTTCCTTCTCATGCCAATGACTACTAATTGGGATTATTGTAGAGGGATTCAT
Organism: Elephas maximus indicus; assembly: GCF_024166365.1. Taxonomy (NCBI): domain Eukaryota; kingdom Metazoa; phylum Chordata; class Mammalia; order Proboscidea; family Elephantidae; genus Elephas; species Elephas maximus. The sequence continues at coordinate 73,835,970 of NC_064829.1, read as the reverse complement.
GTTTCAGGAAGAGGGCTGGGTTGGATGGCTTCAGGGATCCTTCAGCCCTGATATTCGGTTTCAGCCAGTATGAAACATGAAATTGGCTCAACTATGTATATTTAGAACAGTAGGAAACCCTGGTAGCATAGTGGTTAAGTGCTATGGCTGCTAACCAAAGGGTCAGCAGTTCAAATCCAGCAGGCACTCCTTGGAAACTATGAGGCAGTTCTACTCTGTCCTATAGGGTCGCTATGAGTCGGAACTGACTCGACGGCACTGGGTTTGGTTTTTGGTAGTGATACAGTGATTAAGAGCTCGGCTGCTAACCAAAAGGTCAGCAATTCAAATCCACCAGCCGCTCCTTGAAAAGCATCTGTAGCACTTCTGCTCTGTCCTATTGAGTCTCTAGGAGTCAGAATCAACTGGATGGCAACTGTTTTTTTTTTTTAAATCTATATTTATGGTAGGGGTGTGGGTGTCATATATTGCTGCCTTAAATATTTATTTTTCCACTTCTGCTGACTAAGCTAACTAGAAATTTAGAAAACCTCCCTTCTTGATGCAGTAGTGCCATTTTTATTCTTATGGAAAAATGTAAAAATAAGATTCTAGAGGATATGGACAGATCAAGACGCAGATGGTGAATTGCTCATGCAGTGAGTCATAAGGTAAAATAGGAAGTAAGTAGATAGGCTTACATTCAAATTCCACATATTTATAAATAGTTTTCAAAAATCATTGCAACTGCAAAAACCAATTGGTTTTAAAAAAATTTTATCAACCTACCTGCAGGTCACCAGTATCACTATTTCTATTAATTAAATATGACTATGACTACTCTTTCTTTACCTGAGTACCTGCCAAGTGAAAAAAGAAAATCTGAATTATCAGTCTCAGATTCTCATAAAAATCAAATCAAAATATGATAGAAGCAAATTTAGTACTGTCTCCAACTCTGTTCAGGCTGTTTTTTACAACGTTGATAATGTACCTCTGACCGCATCCTAGAGGCTTTCAAACAATGGGCACATGTCAATCCCCAGTTAATGAAACAAAAGCAAAAGGCTTATTTCCAGGGAGAAAACAAGCACTTGATAATAAATTCCTGAATTTGAGTAAAATAAACCAGTGGCAAATTGTGAAAAGTCTTCTCACTAACCTGTACTACACTAAGTGTGAAGAAGGGAGGTATGGGTTAAGTTATCTCTTGGCCATCAAATTTCTGAAGAAAGGTATTTCTTCATTAAAAATGGTAAGGTTAAAATTTTCTTGAAAAATAATCTATTGGTAAGTGTAATTGTACTGGATTTGGTCAGAGGAGACTTAAAAAAAATTGCCTGAAATATTTTCTTTTTATACTAATTTAATATCTACATCCTCTATCTCTACATACCATCCTGGGTCATAGTTTTTTTTGCCATGAAGTATAAGCCTCCTGTGCTCAAGAGGAACCTTTACATAGATCAAGAGGCAGTTGTTCGGACAGAACAAAAGGATACTGATTGGTTTAAAGTCAAGAAAGGTGTGGGTCAGGGTTGTATTCTTTCACCATACCTATTCAATCTGTATGCTAAACAAATAATCCCAGAAGCTGGACTATACGAAGAAGAACTGGGCATCAGGATTGGAGGAAGACTAATTAACAACCTGCATTATGCAGATGACACAACCTTGCTTGCTGAAAGTGAAGAGGACTTGAAGCACTTACTAATGAAGATCAAAGACCACAGCCTTCAGTATGGATTGCAGCTCAACATAAAGAAAACAAAAATCCTCACAACTGGACCAATGAGCAACATCGTGATAAATGGAGAAAAGACCGAAGTTGTCCAGGATTTCATTTTACGTGGGTCCACAATCAACAGCCATGGAAGCAGCAGTCGAGAAATCAAAAGATGTATTGCATTTGGTAAATCTGCTGCAAAGGACCTCTTTAAAGTGTTGAAAAGCAAAGATGTCACCTTGAAGACTAAGGTACGCCTGACCCAAGCCATGGTGTTTTCAATCACATCATATGCATGTGAAAGCTGGACAGTAAATAAGGAAGACCGAAGAAGAGTTGACACCTTCGAATTGTGGTGTTGGCAAAGAATATTGAATATACCATGGACTGCCAAAAGAACGAACAAACCTGTCTTAGAAGAAGTACAGCCAGAATGCTCCTTAGAGGCAAGGATGGCGAGACTGCGTCTTACATACTTTGGACGTGTTGCCAGGAGGGATCAGTCCCTGGAGAAGGACATCATGCTTGGCAGAGTACAGGGTCAGCAGAAAAGAAGAAGACCTTCAACGAGGTGGATTGGCACAGTGGCTGCAACAATGAGCTCAAGCATAACAACGATTGTGAGGATGGCTCAGGACAGGGCAGTGTTTCATTCCGTTGTGCATAGGGTCGCTGTGAGTTGGAACCGACTCAACAGCACAGAACAACAATAACAACATAAGCCAAAAAGCTGAGCTTTATTGCCCAAGGGAAGGGGTGGAAGAATGCTCCTTAGAACAAGTAATTATGTAGCCTTGATGATCAATTTAGAGATTTCACTTAAGCCCACAGTAAAATAATGCCAATAAAGCACATATTTTTGACCGGCAAGAGCCAATTCTCTTTTGAATGGGGATAAAACAGAATTCTTGCACTGTAATGTGCTAGAGCTTAAAGAACTGATTTTAAAGTAAATGAAAAGAAAACTTTCTAAACTCATGAAGAGGTGGTCTGGAGCAGAACTTAGTTTTTTTTTTTTTTTTTCTGGGAAAAGATTTGCACAATTTTTTGAAAGACTTGATGAGATTAAGTCCCTTTCTTGTGAATTGGCTTTACTTACAGAACTGAATTTCGGTCTTGTGAGGAGACCAATAATTTTAAACCAGACATTCCCCTTCTTATATTTCATCAAAAATGTTAACCAGTCATCTCTCTCTCTCTTTTTTTTCTATGAAGAATTCTCCTACCAAAGAACGTGTTTGAATTAAATTTATTAGAAATCTTGCTCTGTTGCAGAAAACTTGGAATATAGCTTTGGCACACACATAAAATCAACTGGCTCTTTAACTGGAGGGCAGCATGAAACAAAATAGCTCCTGCAACTGTCATAGGATGAAAAAGTTCTAGTGGGAGGTGGAGAAGCTCAGATGATGTAAGATCCAGGGTTATGGTACAGATTGGTTCCTAAGAACAACTCAAGTTCATGGAGTAGTGAAATGCTAGGAATTGAATAGGTTGAGAGGGAACCAGAAAGCAGGAAGGGTTAGCTTTTTATTTCCCCTTGGGAAGTTGTTCTGTGTTAACACATGGAGCAGTGGTACAGTAGACAAGGTATAGTGGACATTCATAAAGACCACCCAAATGAGAACAGAAACTTTTCATTCTGAGCTTGCTCTAACAAGGGAGTCAGCAATCATCCCTTGTGTTTGGCAGAGACTCCAAGGCAGCCAGGGGAGTGAGAAAGCTTTATATAATATTCCCTTACCTTAGTGGCTTAACACAAAATAAGTGCATTTCATACTCATGTCAGAGAAAAATGTGGGACCAGCAGGTGTTGGAAATGATGGTCATTGGAAAGTAGTAAAGTCCTGCCTGAAGGTACCTTTCTGGCTCAGAAGACTTCAAACTTGCCAGCTATATGGCATCTTAAAACCAAAAACTTGTTGCCTTCGAGTGGATTCCAACTCATAGTGACCCTATAGAACAGAGTGAAACTGCCCTATAGAGCTTCTAAGGAGTGCCTGGTGGATTTGAACTGCTGACCTTTTGGTTTGCAGCCGTAGCATCTAACCACTAAACCACCAGGATTTCCCCTATATGGCATCTTAAGGGGTGAATTTTTTTTTTAATTCCATGACTCTACCTCTTGATGTTTCAAAATAATTTTACTGTTAATAAGAGCTAACTTTTGTTTACTGTGCAGAAAGTTGGCCATTCATGTTCAAATGTTACCCTAAATTTATTCTGTATGGTTCAAATGGAAGTTGGGAATTGTGTGAGTTTTTGTCATTCAATCTGCTTTGGTACAGCTGTATATTTTTATATTGTGTACTTTATCACTCATTTGGATACTAATGTACAATTTCAACTCAATGCATGGGGGGAGGTGCTTTGACATTCACAAACTATGACTCAAATGTTACAAAAACAGCTGAGCATTTCTTCTAACTGGTATTTTCTTGTTCTCAGGTCTTATTAGCTAAGATGTGATTGTTACATGTTGTTTGAACATTTATGTTTGTATTACTGGTCTGGAGTTGCCAGATCCTTCCATTTTAAAAAAGAAATCTGAAATCTAAATTTAAAAAAATGCATGAAACTAAAATACTACCTTATTTTAATTTTGAGATAGTTAAATCACTAGCTAGCATCTATAGTCAATCAATTTCTATCTTCCAAACAAACACACAAAAACCTTGTAGTTCTGCAGAGGTTTACCCAATATTTCCTTTTTGTTGAGACCCACAGCACTAATTCTAATACATCCCATTTACTTAAGGAATGAGTCAAAATTTTTTAAACTCACCTAAAAATATTATCATATTGCAATTATATATTCTAGCACTTTTTAACATGCATATTTCTTACTATTAAAAATACTCCAAAATTAATGCCAGATTATAAAAACTCAGATTATAAAAGCATGAAATATGCAATTCCTATTTCCTTGAAAATACACATAAAAATTCAAACATCATAATCAATAATTTATTATTAATTTGTTACATTTTTATGCAAACCGTGGCATGTGTATATAGTTGGTTCAAAAAAACACACTAGGTGAAGGGAATGCTAGTTTTTTTTTTTTTTTAAATCTATTTTGCCTTATATTCAACACAAACATTAAAAACAGAGTGAAACTATGAGTGTATAAAGAAGAGCATGTGACCTGCCCAAATGATAGTATCGTTAAGAGTTTCAGTTCACTACACATTCAATACAATCCCAATTGAAATTCTGAAAATTTATTTTTATTTTATGTGCTATCTAAGCTATTACTTTCTTGATACAAGTTTGTCAGTCTGGAGGTTTTCATTGAAAGTTGCAACAAAAAAAACTTGAATATCTCTTGTTTTCTTTCCTTTTTAGTCTTTGTAAAAATTCAACATTTTTTTAAATGAATCTTCACCAGCAGATTTGAAAGTTCATCTGGAGAGTAATTCCATGGAAAGAGATAAGAGAAGAAAGAAAGAAAGAATTTTGGTTGCTTATAATACCAACTACTATACAGTACTGTAAAGTTATAGTAATTAAATAGAACAAGTGCAATAAGATATACTTGCAGTGCCAGACTTGGAGAAATTAACGCTACAGAAGAAAGGGTCCAGAAACGTGTATATACAGGTATTTAGAAAATGATAAAACATGGAACATAGACTCATCAATAAGTGGCATAGAGAAATTGGCTAGCAATTGAGAAAACAAAGCCCACAAATAATAAGTAAGCAAAACAACACAACAACAACAACAAAAGGATTACTACCTGATACCATACATGCAAATACATTTTGGGTCAAAACATGAAGCTATAACACAATAGTAGACAAATATTCATTTGAAAATGTAGTTTTCAGAAAAAGGTAAAATGATGACTATCATACAGACATAAAAATTAACATGCTGAAAGATTTTATTTGATTCAGCGAAGGAACTGGGCAGATGTTGCAACTGGTTCAAAAGATAATTCAGAGAACAATCATTTATATATAGTTGTATCATAGCTCAAAGACAAAGAAACAGGGCTAGAATAAGGTGATCCAAAGGGTGTGATTCATGTAGACAATGAATTGTTGAAAAATAGCTCAAAGTCAAAATGGAAGTCTAGAATCAAATGGGCTGAAGAGGTATCCTCTAGGCAATGCGTAGGTTTCTACTGAAATGTATTTTTTTGTACTTTATTAAAATGGACAAGACATTCTAAGTCTTAGTCCATAAACCATAAATGATAGAAAAATTTGAGGAAAATATTTCAGAAAAACCAAAGGAACATCATGAAATTTGAAAAATTAGGATTGACTAAAAGAATACACACATACATACACACACACACCTATTCTAAATATAAGTAGAAAATATTATATAAAATATACATAGGGCATGCATAAATAGTCATAACACATTATGGAAAAAGATTCATGTTATTAAAAGTTCTGTAAATAAATATCCAAAAAAAAATTAGCAAAAGCCATGAAAAGGAAATTAACAGAAGACTAAATGTGAATTTGAAAAGCTGCATAATCTCACTGATATGACAAAGAAAATTAAAGCACAAAAAAGCATTTTTTTTTTCTATTCAGAATTGAATGCAAAGATAAAATTCTCTAGTATCTTCCTGCACTGTTGAAGTGATTCTTCTGCTTATAAGGTAGAATTTAGCATATCTATTCAACCTTAAAGTGTGTGTAACTCAGATGCTCCAGCAAATTTGCTTCAATTACTTTTTCCCCCATAGAAATGAAAAATTAAATCACTTATGGGACGTAATATAAAGAGAAACTTCCAGTTTTCATTCTTTTTATTTTCATATCATATGGTTTTTAAAAAGTAACAAGTATATATATATGCATTTTGACATGAAAAATACTAACTGAATGGAAAGGACTTGTAAGTTACTAATATTTGGTACAATCAGTTCCAAGTATTCAGTTTTATTAGTGCACATATTATTTCTACAGCCCTCTATTGTCTTTATTTATAGCATCACTTGCACCGTTATTATTATAATATCAATTTATGTAAAATGGGAATACAAAAAACCAAACCCATTGCTCTCAAGTCGATTCTGACTCATAGCAACCCAATAGATACTAGCTATTATTAAATTAATTTTTCTTAGCTGGCATTTTTAGATATAACCCAATTAATTAAAAAATATTATAATAGTATTTTAACTGCATATGCTCTTTATTTTTTCTTCATTCAGATGGATATTCAAGAGTTTGTTGAGCTGTCTTGAAAATAAAACATTTGGCCAGAAAGGAAATCATGGTGCTGAGATGTATGAATACCTGAGAAACACATCCTCAAGCTCTTTTCTAAGTATTTAGGAAGGAAATTTATTTAAAAAATTCCTGTTCATGATAAAGCATTCTGTTTATTTTATCAACTATGCCAGCAAGAGCATATTACTTTTCTTAACTCAGTAATAGATCTAGACCTGAATCCAAATCTGTCTCTATCAATCTATATGTTATTATGCATGTGAAAGCTGGACAATGAATAAGGAAGACCAAAGAAGATTTGATGCCTTTGAATTATGGTGCTGGCAAGGAATATTGAATATACCATGGACTGCCAGGAGAACAAACAAATATGTCTTGGAAGAAGTACAGCCAGAATGCTTCTTAGAAATGAGAATGGTGAGAATTTGTCTAAAACACTTTGAACATATTATCAAGAGGGACCAGTCCCTGGAGAAGGACATCATACTTGGTAGAGGGTCAGCAAAAGAAAGGAAGGCCCTCAGTGAGATGGACTGACATGGTGGCTACATTGATGGACTGAAGCAGAGCAATGAATGTGAGGATGGTCCAAAACAGCGCAGCATTTCCTTCTGTTGTACGTAGAGAGTTAGAACTGACTTGACGGCACCTAACAAAAACATTATTATATTATTTTGTTGCTTTTATGATTCTCTTGATAGGAAACAGATTTAAGAAGCCATAATACCATATTGGCCAGCTTGTGAAAGTTCAGCTTTGAAGGAGAGGACTAGGAGAGATTTGGAATATCTAGACAACTATAAAGATGTTAATCTTCCTCAGTGGTCGTGTCTCTTCCTAGTATTCACTGAATCCCAAAGAGCTGGTGAAGATCTAGCTGGCATCTCAGGGCCCATGAAAAAAGGGCAAAGACCAACAATAAAATAAACTGGTTAAGTAGAACTGAAGAAGCATGTTGTTATTGTTCTTGTTAGGTGCTGTCAAGTTGGCTCTGACTCGTAATGACCCTATGTACAACAGAACAAGACACTGCCTGGTCCTGCACCATCCTCATAGTCATTGTTATGCTATATGTTATTGTTGCAGCCACTGTGTCAGTCTATCTCGTTGAGGGTCTTCCTCTTTTTCACTGACCCTCTACTTTACCGAGCCTGATGTCCTTCTCTAGGGACTGATCCTTCCTGATAATGGGTCCAAAGTATGTGAGATGTATTCTCGCCATCCTTGCTTCTAAGGAGCATTCTGGGTGTTCTTGTTCCAAGACAGATTTGTTCATTCTTTTAGCAGTCCATGGTGTATTCAATATTCTTTGCCAACACCACAATTCAAAGGCATCAATTCTTCTTTGGTCTTCTTTGTTTATTGTCCAGCTTTTACATGCATATGAGGTGATTGAAAATGCCAAGGCTTGGGTCAGGCACACTTGTCTTCAAGGTGACATCTTTGCTTTTCAACACTTTAAAGAGGTCTTTTGCAGCAGATCTGCCCAATGCAATGTATTGTTTGATTTGACTACTGCTTCCATAGGTGTTGACTGTGGATCCAAGCAAAATGAAATCCTTGACAACTTCAATCTTTTCTCCATTTATCATGATGTTGCTCATTGGTCCAGTTGTGAGAATTTTTGCTTTCTTTTTGTTGAGGCATAATTCATACTGAAGGTTGTGGTCTCTGATCTTCATCAGTAAGTCCTTCAAGTCCTCTTCACTTTCAGCAAGCAAGGTTGTATCATCTGCATAACACAGGTTTTTAATGCATCTTCCTCCAATCTTGATGTCCCATTCTTCTTCATAGATTCCAGCTTCACAAATTATTTGCTCAGAAAACAGATTGAAGAAGTATGGTGAAAGGATACAGCCCTGACGCACACCTTTCCTGACTTTAAACCGTGGAGTATCCCCTTGAAGGACTGCCTCTTGATCCATGTACAGATTCCTCATGAGCACAATTAAGTGTTCTGGAAAATTCCCATTCTCTTCAACATTATCCATAATTTGTTAAAACCCACACAGTCAAATGCTTTAGCATAGTCAATAAAAAACAGGTAAACATCTTTCTGGTATTCTCTGCTTTCAGCCAGGATCCATCTGACATCAGCAATCATATCCCTGGTTCCATGTCCTTTTCTGAATCCAGCTTGAATTTCTGACAGCTTCCTGTCGATATACTGCTGCAGCCACTTTTGAATTATCTTCAGTGAAATTTTACTTGCATGGGGTATTAATGATATTGTTTGATAATTGCTTCATTCAGTTGGATCATGTTTCTTGGGAATAGGCTTAAATATGGATCTCTTCCAGTCAGTTGGCCAGGTCTTCCAAATTTCTTGGCATAGACGAGTGAGCACTTCCAGCACTGCATCCCTTTATTGAAACAATCGGTATTCTATCAATTCCTGAAGCCTTGTTTTTTGTCAATACCTTCAGGGCAGTCTGGACTTCTTTTTTTAATACCATCAGTTCCTGATTTTATGTTACCTCCTTAAATGCTTGAACACCAATCAATTCTTTTTGTATGATGGCTCTGCAAATTCCTTCCATCTTCTTTTGATGCTTTCTGTGTTGTTTCATATTTTCCCCATATAATCCTTCACTATTGCAACTTGAGGCTTTAATTTTTAATTCGGTTCTTTCAGTTTGAGAAATGCTGAGAGTATTCTTCCCTTTTGGTTTTCTATCTCCAGCTCTTTGTACATGTCATTATAATAAAATATAATAAAATATAAAAATATAATAAAGAGCATAGATTTGGCAAAATTTGTTCTATCAAGTGTATACTTCTTGAATATGAATGGAGGAGTTCACAACTTCATGCCCTGTTTGTTGAAGGGCATTTGTGTTCTTGTGCTACTAGATAAAATTCATTTGTTTCTTACTACAACTAGGTAACCTGACTTTTTCTTTTTTGAGGCTGTGAAATAAAGCCACCTTTATTGAGACTTCCAACAACAGCATAAGGAAGTCATCCCTAAGGAAAACTCTTTAATTTTGGAAGGGGGCTACTGTTGAAATGTCATCCATTTTGCAATAAACCACTGACACCAGTTGCAGTGATTTAAAATGGCATTCAAGGATAACTCAAAAAAAAAGACTTTAGTTGTGTTGAACACAGATACATTTTAGGTTATCAGAAGACTTCCAACTTCAATATTACAACTTAAAGCTTTAATTATGTGGAGATATAAAATCAAACCCATGTTACCTATTTAAGTAATCCTGGGAAATAGTAGCACTCCTCATTTGACACGGTGATGGATATTCAGGGAAAAAAAGAAAAACAAACAAGAAACACAGGGCAGAATATTTGGCAGGTGAAAAAAAAAAAAAAAGTGCTTCCTTGAGGGAATACTAAGAAACTTATTTGAGAGACATTCACCGCAAGGAATTCTTACCCTTCAAAATGGAGCATTTTATAAGGAGAGAAATCAACAAAATTCAGCACTGCCCAACAGCTGATAACCCTCAACTTCTGTTTGTGCATGGCAAACTTCAACTAATACAAATAAAAAAAAAACAAGATTTTGAGTATTAAACAACCCTATAACCTAGCTAAAGGAGCCCTGGTGGCCCAGTGGTTAAAATGCTCAGCTGCTAACCTAAAGGTTGACAGTTTGAATCCAACAGCCACTCTGCTGGAGGAAGATGTGGCAGTCTGCTTCCATAAAGATTTACAGCCCTGGAAACCCTATGAGGCAGTTCTACTCTGTCCTATAGGGCCAGTATGAGTAGGGATCAAGTCGATGGCAATGGATTTGGTTTTTGGTTTATAATCTAGCTAATAAAAAGAAACTGTCCAACTGAAACCAAGGCTTTGAGCCAGTTCTTCCTGGTTCTGTCATGACCAAGGATGGGAAACCAGAAGAGACCTGAATGTTTAAAATTTTGGTGAACCAGAACAATAACTGGAATGGGAAAAATTATGGGTTGAAACCCTGCTGGAAACCTAATCAACATCTTCGAAAGCAAAGGCAGCGTAAGCATTGCATAACAACCAAACCTCTTGCCTGCTGGGTTTTGAGCAGAACTGGAAACAGTGGTGCCCTGCTCAAAGATGGTGGCCAACGAGGCCACTTTGAATGTGTATTGCTTTCCACAGTCTTGCTAATAATCCAATCTCATGCATCAGGCCCCTGAAAGGGCTCATTATTCCTCTTCCAAGTTTCCTGTTCCAGGGCTTTGACTCATAATTTTTCTCATTGTGGTTATCCTTCCAGATTACCAAAATTGTAAAAATTGGGATCTGCTCCAGTTTCCCTTCGTGGGCCATGACTAAACTGGTTCAAACTGGTTTGAAGGCTGACTGAAACTGCCTTACATGTTCCTTCCCGGGTTTACTCTTTCTTGCTTTTATTCATAGTTTGGAATCAATTCTATTTAGTCATCTTGGGTATCATACTTTATGTATTTCCTGAAATCTCTCTTACTCTCTTTTTTTCAGTAAGTGAGTCTGATTCAGAAATCAAAAGGTCAACATCTTGAACAAACCTTTTTTTTTTTTTTCCCCGAATACATTTTGACAATTTTATTATCTTTCTTCTTATCCAATATAAAAGTATGTCTCTCATGACTGCTGTTGAGAACTGTACAGCTGCTTGGTGAATCATACCTGATGAAAACGATTTTCAAGGGTCAATCCAAATAAGTTAATATAGAATTACTTATTCACAAAGTAAAATAAAGAGATGAGTGTGGCTGTCAATAATAGTCTTCTGTGTCAACAGCTAATATGTTTTGCTCCCTTCAGCATTCTGCTCTTGTTCAGCAAATCAAATCAACACAAATTTTTAGAAACAAACTAGTAATCAGTGTGGTTAGAAGATAGTAACAAGGAGTAGGTAAATGCTAAGATTAACCTACTTTTTTTTTTTCTTGAGTGTGTGTGTCTATTCAAATATTTGTGCATATGGTTATTTTTCAGATAATGGCAGCTAAATATAATTTGGGAATTTCTTTTTTCTCCAAAACATTTCTGTAGCTAAATACAAATGAATTTTACTATATTTTCATGTCTCCTTCTTCAGTTAATTTCAATTATCCAGTTTTGGCCAAGATATTTACTGCTTCTCAAATTTCCCAGTTTCCTAAAGTGTAGTTGGGGTTATGTGACTTGTTCTGGCCAATGGGCTTTGAGCATAAATGACCATACCTTATCTTTGCATTTATGATTATGAGGCAATAGTCTCTTTCTCTATTTTTCTGCCTATATAACAGTGGAATATCTCTCTTCCAGATCATGCTGCTATAGGACAGTAAAGGCTCTGTTAGCCTGGGTCCCTGAGAGATATATGGATCAGATATCCCACCAACCCACATTATACATGTAACCAGGGCTTTGAGCAGGGTCAATCTGGTTCAAAATCCTACTGAGAATTTGTAATTCTTATGTATACATACATAAGAATCACCTGAGAACCTTGTTAAAGTATAGATTCCAATCCAGTATATCTGGGGTGGAAATGCATACTCTCAGCAGAGGTTTGAACTGGAATGAACCGGTTCAAATCTCTGCATATAACACAAACATGAAATTAAAACCAAGCTTTAGGGTTGCCACCCCACAATCCAACCTTTTCTGTCTAATATACCTGTGAAGGTCAAAGTAAAGACATTTGTATCCAAAATTACACTTTTTCTCAAGCTCCATTCCTATGTCTCCTTCTGCTTGAGAAACTTACCCACTTGAGGAAAATTTTTTCATCATATAAAAATCTTGCTTCTGCTACACCTCCATGTTACCTTCTACTCTATATTTTATTTTAATTGTCTGACTGATTAGCGAATTCTCATTATTTGAGGATGTTGCATCCTCATTCACAGTATTTTCTTCCATTCTATTCATTCACAGCTTTCTTTAACATTGACAAGATAGCCTTTTAGTTCCTTAACCTCCTTATTTTGAATGATTTCAATCTGTAGTCCACTCTAGCCACTTGGAAACTGAAACTTGAAATCACCTGAAACACTGGTACGTCTAAAATCTTACTATGTTCACTTTCTGATTATGCCCTCCAATTTTTTTACTTCTCTATCTTCTTAAAGGAGCCCTGGTGGCATAGCGGTTAAGTGCTATGGCTGCTAACCTAAAAGGATGGCAGTTCAAATCCACCAGCCACTCTTTGGAAACCCTTTGGGACGGTTCTATTCTGTCCTATAGGGTCGCTATGAGTTGGAATCGACTCAATGGCATGGTTTGGTTTTTGTTTTTATCGTCTTTAAGAGCTCTGGTGGCACAACAGCCAAGAACTTGGTTGGTAGTTCAAAGCCATCTAGTGGCTCCATGGGTTACAGACCTGGTGATCTGCTTCTGTAAAGATTACAGCCAAGAAAATACTATGGGACAGTTCTACTGTCACATGGAGTTGCTGTGAGTTGGAATCGACTTGCAGGCACATAACAGCAACAACTTATCTTCTTAATGTGTCTACAACGGTTCTTTAAGAATATCCAAACATTCTGTCCTTAGACTGCTACTATTTCCTCTTACTAGCAAGCTCCTCCTATGTTTTCTTAATTTTCTACTCAGCTTAGATACTATGGTCAATTGCCTCAACTAGTTGCTTGCTGGTGTACTCACATGCTTACCGAATTGGCCACCTCTGGGCTTGCACACACAAGACAGATTGTTATTAGTTGCCGTGGAATCGACTCTGGAATTAATAACCTATCAAAGGGTCAATGCAACAAACAAAAGGAAGGTAGTATGAAGGCATTCAGCTAAGTGTGTTATAAAATATTAGCTTATTTTTTCCTCCCTTTGAGAACTCATTACATTCAACTTTAAGAAGAATATTGGCTTACTTTCCAAGATAGAATGGCATATTTCACAGATTTAATTACAGACAACCAGCTGCGGGGTTCTCCAAGTTTGTTAGCAGAATAGGTAACACATTTATGCAAAATGAATTATTTTGGTCAAAATTTCATGAAATTACTTGAGGTCCCACTTCCCTTAAATATAATCCTTAACAGTAAGTAATCTAAGATACTTTCAGTGTTCTGAACTGTAAGTGTGCAAGTCATGCAAGAAAGAATAGAAATAAAATACATTCACTGGACGAGTTGAACAGTATACTAACCCGATGCTGTCAAGTCAATTCCAACTCATAGTGAACCTATAAGACAGAGTAGAACTCCACAGAGTTTCCAAGGAGCACCTGGTGGATTCTAACTGCCGACCTTTTGGTTAGCAGCTGTAACACTTAACCACTACGCCACCAGGGTTTCCGAACAGTATACTATGCATATCCAAAAAAGATAATCAGTGAATTTTGAGGTTGATTTATTAATTCATTTAATAAATACTTCTTACCACCTACTTTGTGTCAGAAACTGCTCAGTCACAAGAGAAATAGCATAAAGAGGATAGGTAAGCCTTTGCCCTCTTGGGCATTCCAGGGGAAAAGAAAAGAAGGAATAATTAAGAAAATGAATATATAATATAATGTCAAGCATTGATAAGTGGTATGAAGATAAAATAAATAAGGTACTAGGAAAAAGTAATATGGGTAGAGAGACAGTCAAGTCAGGGAGACCTTGGGAAATCTCTCAGAGGAAGGAACATTTACCTAGAGATACAAATGAAGTGATGGATGAAACAATGCAAAGTTTTGAAAAAAGCAGTCAGATCAAATGTCCCGAAGCAGCAGCACATGTGGAATATATTGGAGCCCTGGTGGCACAGGGGTTAAGAGCTTAGCCGCTAACCAAAAAAAAAAAAAAAGCCAGCAGTTCGAATCCACCAGCTGCTCCTTGGAAACCCTATAGGGTTGCTATGATTTGGAATAGGCTCCATGGCAATGAGTTTTTTTTCTGGTTCGATATAGCAAGAAGAAGAAGAGTAAGGAATGGGAAGGAGGTAGGGAAAGAGTGAGCAAAGAAAACAGCAACATAAGATTGTTTAAAAAAAAATTAGGGATTATATTTGTTTCCTAAACGAAAGTTTTAAATATTTAAACTTTGTCAGACTTTGTCCCATTTCTTTTGAAAAGTGTTCTCGAAATTGTTTCTCATATTAACTAAATAGTGCATTTCTCTTGTTGCTTAGAAAACAGATCATTATTTTCAGTTCTGAGATGCGTTCAGCATGCTCTATCCTCTCCTGCCTTACACTTCCAGCTCTCCTTGAGCCTACCCAGAGACCTCTCTCTGCCACCACAGCTGGAGGTGTCCTGGATGAAATCTTAGTTTCTGAACAATGCTCACTGCTCATTCTGGACAGGAGCAGTGCAGACATCTCCTTCTCAACACTCGAAGCCACACTTCGTTATCCAGGCCCTGAACCAACACTGCTAAAACAGAAAACTGCATTGTACCTCCTACAGCTAGTAACCCAAAACATTGAAACAACTGCAGCAGCAACAGCAACAACACAAACATACACTCTTATCTCCCAAAACAAACAACATTTCTGCAGAGTGCAATCTGTATTCATACATAGTTAAGAAACATGTAAACCACATTCTGGAAAATCAAAACCAAAAGACTTTCTTAATTATACACCCACAACATAGATCACCCAGAGATATATATCTAAACTCCAATTAAAATGATAATATCTTATGATTTCTTTAATGAAAAGTTTAGAGCAGTGTGCCCAATGTGAATGGAAGTGTCTGCTACTGGAACTAGAAAAATTTCTGCAGCAAAGTTCAGATGGATAGCCTCTTATCTCTCATAATTTCAGGCATTAAGATTAGAAAAACTCTAAGATTCTAAACCTGGCCAAGGTACCGTTCCAATGAACATGTCCTGTTCCTTAAACTGATATATATATATGTTTGTGTATATATAAAAACCCATTGCCGTTGAGTCAATTCCCATTCATAGTGATCCTATAGAACAGAGTAGAACTGCCGCACAGGGTTTTCAAGACTGTAATCTTTATGGAGGCAGACTGCCACATCTTTCTCCCGCAGAGCAGCTTGTGGGTTCCAACTGTGGACCTTTTGATTAGCAGCTGAGTGCTTAACCACTGCACCACCAGGGCTCCTGTGTGTGTGTGTATATTTACACACACATATACATATCAAAACAGTCCCTGGATAGTACGAACAGTTAACACACTCAGCTGTTAACCAAAAGTTTGAAGGTTCAAGTCTACCCAGAGATGCCTTAGAAGAAAGGTTTTCTGAAAACCAGCCATTGAAAATCTCATGGAGTACAGCTCTATTCTGACACACATGAGGTCACCAAAAGTTGGAATCGACTTGATGCCGATTGGTATGATACACACACACACACACAAACTCATATATATATATGTGTATATAAAATTTGTATATATATATATAAAAAAATATACACACACACCATACATATACATATACACGCATATATTATTTGTTGTGCAGTGGCTTTTTTTTTTTGGCTAGCATAATGATGCAGATATTCATTAATTCTTATTAATTAGTTAAATAGGAAGAAGTAAAAATACTGAAAATAATTTTGTTTGCTTTCTCGTTATGGATTACATTTTTAGAGATGAATGCCAAATTTTTATATTAACAAAGAGGCATTTTAGTTTAAGTTCTGCAGAGATTTCCTTCTTTAAAGATTTTCACTTCTTATCTCATAATTGCCCCAAGCATCTGTCAGTTTATCATACTGTGGGGGCTTCTGTGTTGCTGTGATGCTGGAAGCTATGCCCCCAGTATTCAAATACCAGCAGGGTCCCCCATGGCAGACAGGTTTCAGCTGAGCTTCCAGACTAAGACAGACTAGGAAGAAGGACCCGGCAGTCTACTTCTGAAAGTAATTAGCCAGTGAAAACCTTATGAACAGCAGCGGAACATTGTATGATATAGTGCAGGAAGATGAGGCCCTCACGTTGGAAGGCACTCAAAATACAACCGGGGAAGAGCTACCTCCTCAAAGTTGAATCGACCTTAATGACACGGGTGGAGTCAAGCTTTCGGGACTTTCATTTGCGGATATGGCACGACTCAAAATGAGAAGAAACAGCTGCAAACATCGATTAATAATTGGAATCTGGAATGTATGAAGTACGAATCTAGGAAAATTGGAAATCATCAAAAATGAAATGGAACACATAAAGATTGATATCCTAGGTATCAGTGAGCTGAAATGGACTGGTATTGATCATTTTGAATCAGACAATCATATGGTCTGCTATGCTGGGAATGACAATTTGAAGAGGAATGACGTAGCATTCATCATCAAAAAGAACATTTCAAGATGTATCCTTAAGTACAACGCTGTCTGTGATAGGATAATATTCATACGTATACAAGAAAGATCAGCTAATTATTCAAATTTTTGCACCAACCACTAAGGCGAAAGATGAAGAAATTGAAGATTTTTACCAACTTCTCCAGTCTGAAACTGATCAAACATGCAATCAGGATGCACTGATAATTACTGGTGATTGAAATGTGAAAGTTGGAAACAAAGAAGGATGGGTAGTTGGAAAATATAGCCTTGGTGAGAGAAATGATGCCAGAGATAGCATGATGGAATTTTGCAAGACCAATGACTTCCTCAATGCAAATACTTTTTTCACCAACACAGATGGCAACTATTCACGTGGACCCCACTAGACGGAATACACAGGAATCAAATCAGCTACATCTGTGGAAAGAGACCATGGAAAAGCTCAGTATCATTAGTCAGAATAAGGCCGGGGCCGACTGTGGAACAGACTGTCAATTACTCATACGCAAGTTTAAGTTGAAACTGAAGAAAATTAGAACAAGTCTACGAGAGCCAAAATATGACCTTGAGTATATTCCACCTGAATTTAGAGACCATCTCAAGAATAGATTTGATGTGTTGAACACTAGTAACCCAAGACCAGATGAGACGTGAAATGACATCAAGGAGGTCATACATGAAGAAAGCAAGAGGTCATTAAAAAGACAGGAGAGAAAGAAAAGACCTAAATGTACGTCAGAAGAGATTCTGAAAATTGCCCTTGAACATCGAGTAGCTAAAGCAAAAGGAAAAAAATGATGAAGTAAAAGAGCTGAACAGATTTCAAAGCGTGGCTCCAGAAGATGAAGTAAAGTATTATAATGACATGTGCAAAGACTGGAGATAGAAAACCAAAAGGAAGAACATACTCAGCATTTCTCAAGCTGAAAGAACTGAAGAAAAAAAAAATTCAAGGCTCAAGTTACAATACCGAAGGATTCTATGGGGAAAATATTAAATGACACAGGAAGCATCAAAAGAAGGTGGAAGGAATAAACAGAGTCACTATAGCAAAAAGAATTGACATTTAAGCATTTCAGGAGGTAACATATGATCAAGAACTGAAGGAAGATGCCCAAGCTGTATCAGCAAAAAACCAGGCTCCAGGAATTGACAGAATACCAGTTGAGGTGTTTCAACAAATGGATGCAGCACTGGAAGTGCTCACTCGTCTCTGCGAAGAAATTTGGAAGACAGCTACCTGGACTATAGACTGGAAGAGATTCATATTTATGCCTATTCCCAAGAAAGGTGACCCAACTAAATGCAGAAATTCCTGAACAATATCATATGAAAGCAAAACTTTGCTGAAGATTATTCTAAAGAGGCTGCTGCAGTATATTGACAGGGAACTACCAGAAATTCAAGCCGAATTCAGAAGAGGATGTCAAACCAGGGATATCACTGCTGATGTCAGATGGATCCTGGCTGAAAACAGAGAATACCAGAAATATGTTTACCTGTGTTTTATTGACTATGCTAAGGCATTCAACAGTGAGGATCATAACAAATTATGGATAACATTGTGGAGAATGGGAATTCCGGAACATTTAATTGTGCTCATGAGGAATCTGTACATGGATCAAGAGGTAGTGGTTCGAACAAAACAAGGGAATATTGCATAGCTTAAAGTCAGGAAAGGTGTGTGTCAGGGTTGTATCCTTTCACCATATCTATTCCAACTGTAAGCTGAGCAAATAATTCAAGAAAGTGGACTATATGAAGAAGAAAGAGGCTTCATGATTGGAGAAAGTCATTAACAATCTGCGTTATGTACTTGACACAACCTTGCTTGCTGAAAGTGAAGAGGACTTGAAGTACTTACTGATGAAGATCAAAGACTACAGCCTTCAGTATGGATTACACCTCATCATAAAGGAAACAAAAATCCTCATAACTTGACAAATTAGCAACATTGTGATATATGAAGAAAAGACTGAGGTTGTCAAGGATTTTATTTAACTTGGGTCCACAATCAACACCCATGGAAGCAGCAGTCAAGAAATCAAAGGACACATTGCATTGGGCAAATTTGTTGCAAGAGGCCTCTTTAAAGTGTTAAAAAGCAAAGACGTCACCCTGAAGACTAAGGTACACCTGACCCAAGCCATGGTGTTTTCAATCGCCTTATATGCATATGAAACCTGGACAATGAATAAGGAAGACTGAAGAATCCTGGACAATGAATAAGGAAGACTGAAGTATCGACACTTTTGAATGGTGGTGCTGGTGAAGAATATTGAATATGCAATGTACTGCCAAAAGAACGAACAAATCTTTCTTGGAAGAAGTATAACCAGAATGCTCCTTGGAATCAAGGATGGCGCGACTACGTCTCACACCCTTTGGACGTGTTGTAAGGAGGGATCAGTCCCCAGGGAAGGACATCATGCTTGGTAAAGTAGAGGGTCAGCGATAAAGAGGAAGACACTCAACGAGATGGATTGACACAGTGGCTGCCACAATGGGCTGAAGCATAGCAACAATTGTGAGGGAGGCACAGGACTGGGCAGTGTTTCGTTCTGTTGTGCATAGGGTCGCTATGAGTTGCAACTGACTCGATGGCACCTAAGAACAACAACATTTCACAATTATGTTTTGATGGAAATTTGTTAGTTATGGACATTAGCGGAGTGATCTCAAGTGAGGGGGGCTGTCAGCTTTCTTCTAGAGATTTTTCAGGTTAAAGTCATCTGCTTTGGAATCATTCCAATTGCAAAAGTGCCATGCCAAAAATGTGTATGTGCATTACACCGAATGTTTAAAAGGATCTAAGTTTAAATTTTTTTTTATCTCCCATTTCAGAGCCTTTGTCATTTGTTACCTTTTTCTTATACTTGATACTTGACAGTGGCTCAGCTAACTTTAAAAGAACTCTCTCCTTAAATCTCAAAGATTTCTTCATTAATCTTCCCCACCCTCACTCTCTAAACACTTCTTAATACCATTCTCCTGCTTCGTTGAATGGAAGCAGGTATAAAGTCTTGCTCCAAGCATCCTGCTCTTCTTCCTCCGTATATCTATCTCAAATATGGAACAGTATTTGTTTTAGGGAAAACCACCAGAAAATTATCAAAGTCAACTCTCAGCTTCTAGTCATTCTTAAACAGGCTGTTGAAGAGTTAAGATTTACTTTCAAGTATTGCATCTGGGTTCTATTTAATGAGGAGTTAAAAATACGATAAAATAGCATGGATATATATTTATGCACGAATACAGGAAAGTATCCACGTGGTTTATTTTTGCTCTCCTGTAAGCCCTGTGCACAGAAGGTGATATTGGAAAAGATGCTCATTAGTTTCCTTACATCATGTGTTGGCGCATTGGTAAGGAGGTATGCGTGGGGAACCGCCATCTCTTTCCCTTCCCCACTCTGTTTCACCTGAAAAATTGTTCTTCTTGGTTGCATTTTTATCCAACGTTTAATTCATCTTTTTCCTCACAGTTCACTATTACCTTCCAGCTTATCAAACCAATGGAAATCTTAGTTTTTCCCTATTCTCCAACGCAGTTCAGTGTTGGTGTTATGTCAGGAGTATAATTCTAAAGGGACAATGAACCCACTTCTCCCTCACCAGTGCTGCCCATTCATATTTCTACATGTTGCTTCAGATGACATATGCCCTGTATACCTTTTCTATCAGCATATGAGCTCAAGATTGGAAAAACAGCAATTTGTTCATCTTCATTTTTCCCACAGAGTCAGTAGTACACATAACTTATGCCCACTAAATACTGTAGAATTACATTGACTTTCCAACTGTAAGTCTCCTGTCTCCAAGTGACTGCTGAGCAACAAGAGTTTTCACTGGGGGATTCAGCAAGATGGAGGAGGGTTAACAGTTTATATTCACTGTGGATTTTAGTTAAAGGAATGTGTACCAGGTTCAATAGTGTCCCTCCAAAATCCATGTCCCCCTGGAACCTGTGAATGTGACCTTACTTGGAACTATGGTCTTTGCAGATGTAATCAAGTTTCAATGAGGCCATACTGGATATTATGGTGAGTCCTAATCCAATTGCTGTGTCCTTATAAGAAGAGGGAAATTTGGATACACAGATAAATAGGGAGAATGTCATGGGTTGAATGGAGGCGGAGATGAGAGTGATGTGGTTTCAAGCCAGGAATGCCAAGGATTGTGGGCAACCAGAAGAAGTTAGGAAAAAATCTGTTCCATAACAGATTCTCCCTCAAAGGCACCAGAAGGAACTGACTTTGCTGACACCTTGATTTCAGACTTCTGACCTCCAGACTATGAGAAAATAAGTTTCTGTTTTTTTAAGCCATCTAATTTGTGTTTTTTTTTTTTTTTTTTACTACCAAAAAAACCTGTTGCCGTCCAATCGATTCCCACTCATAGTAACCCTGTAGGACAGAGCAGAGCTGCCCCGTAGGGCTTCCAAGGAGCAGCTGGTGGATTTGAACTGGAGACTTGGTTACCAGCTGAGCTCTTAACCACTATACCACCAGGGCTCCATTTTTTTTTTTAAATACTGGTACTAGAAAATTAATACATTATCTAAGCACCACAGAAATTTAGGGTTGAAAGGGAATTCAGAGGGCACCAAATAATTAAAAAAGCAGCTAAAATATATTGAGCATTTACTTTGTACCAATAACTGGTCTAAGTCTATGGCAATGTCACCATCCTTATTTGTAACAACCCAGCCAGATGGAATGTGAAAATTCACTATCATTAAGTGGTAGTGAATACCCAATTTAATTACTGGGTATATAATCTTGGTCAAATCATTCAACATTCTTGAACTTCGAAATCTGATCCACCATTTGGGATTGTAGTAAACCTAAGGTCTACATTGTGTTTAAATGAAATGAAGTGTTTGGCAAAACATTAAGTTCTACACAAAAACTTTCACTCCTTTGTAGTTATGCTTTTTGCTTTTCCCTTTTTTTTTTTTTATGGACTACTCACAATAACAAAACCAGATCAAGAATAATTTATTTCTTTCAGAGCTAATAAAACTAAAAAATAAAGTATTGTATTCATTATTAAGGTGTGTAGGTGTGTGTAAATGTGTACTTATATAGATACAACCTCATATACACATATAAAGAGAGAGAACCAGGTTCTTTTCAATGTCTGTATTTTGCCAGATATTTATTATACATGAATCTTATTTACTCAGCAGTGTTATATATTGAATTTTACAAATGTAAACATCAGTGAGCAATAACTTTCTCAATGGTGGAGGTAGGAGATGATGGGATTCCAACTTAAGGATCTGGATAAAAGGGTAAAGGATCATTTTGACCAGGGTCAGATTTTTCATCTAGGGTTGCCCACTGTGACAGACTCAGAAGTCCAGTCTACACCATACAGATTTCCAGGATGCTGGAACTTCTGTTGTCTCTTTTAATGTGCCATTGTTTTTTGCTTCCTTTTCTTTCCCTTTTGTTTTCCAAATCAATATTACTTTAGACTATAAGCAGAACATACAGTTCAAAGATTGTATTGCTTTCCATTCCTTTGCTTTTTCTAGTGCTCTGTATAGTCAGATTTATATTAATCATATTCTCTGGAACCAAACTGACTAAGCCGATCCCTGAGTATAAATAGGGTCACTTCTCTTACACAGAGTGTACCTGCCTGCCTTATATCTTTCTTTTTAGAAATTTAGTAGCAAGCAAATAATACAAAGCATATTGAATTACTATTTTTTTTTCTGAAGGTCAGCTTATGTATTAAAAACTATCGTTTAATAATGAATACTAATAATGATAGTATATATATGCATGCATAAATAATTAATATAACAGGTATTGAATTTTGATTACTGAAAATCAATATTAAAAACTGTGAATTTTTATAAGATGTTTTTAATTAATATGTTGAACCAATACATATTTATTTCAAGCCTTTAGAAAGAGCCCTGTGAATTATAAGTCATGCTTCTTAGGAAACTAAAAACATTGAATTTTTCTTTAATTTATTAGACTAGGCATACACGTCTCTACTCCATGAATATAAACTGCTGTCATAGTTAGAGTTAGTGTAAGTTATAGTTTTATCTCTTGATACCGAAGATATTAAAAAGTTTTGGAAAATTACGAGGCATTTAGGAGAACTAAATCATGCATATCCCTGTGGTGTGTTCCGAGGAGGTAATGTGTCTCTAGGAGAACCAGGGCTACATTTTGTAGTTCTGGCTATAATGTGCTCCACAGCCATTAAAAATCAAAAGCTTAATGTTCTTTATATACCTTTATGGAAATAAGCCATGATTTACTTGGGGATAGTGTGGTACTGCAAAGACTAGTTTTCTCTTTAACGATTGAGGAGTCATTTAAGCAAAATGTTTTATTTTGTATGTCTGCCAGAGTTACATGGGCAGCATTGTAATAAGCCGCATGACTGGATTTTTGCCAGAGATCGTAAAATGGTAGGCTTTAATGTCTATAGGCACAACTATTTGTGATAAATTATTTTTTATTTTAAGAAAAATATCAAGTGAGTAATTTTATGGTTTTCTGAGTTTAAACTTGGCAGGATTGAATGAGTTGTTCCCATTGATCAAAGAACCATTATCCACCCTGTAGCTAAGGTGCTACATAGTGAATCAATGTGAAAACCAAAGAAAGCACTAAGTGTGCTCTGGGACATGCAATACATGTCTTGAATTGCCTTTGTGTCTAGCATATGGATTCATTTTCATCTGCAAATTAAACATTACTCTAATTTATTGTCAAAAACTGCTTTTTTCAACTGCATGGTACAGGAGAAAGAACATATTTTTTTAGAATCAGGATCAAACTCTGGGTCTACCATTTAATAGCGATGTGGGTTCATGTAATTCACTAAATTCTTTACCAGTAAAAATGGAAAAAAAATAATTTGCAAGTTGTTATAGGAAAACTGATAATACATGTAAGGCACTTAGAATAATGCTTTTCACAATCTAGTTTCTCATTAAATGGTACCTGTTGAATCATTTGTATTTTCTTATCTATCTTACTCAAATATTAGGTCACATCTATTAATTTTCTTTTCTCTTGCTCCTAACTTAGTTGCAGTATTTGTAATTAAAATGAAGATTATTCCTCCTATATATGTTTTTCTTTAAATTTTATTGTGGCAATTTAAAAACATACAGCAAAGTAGAAAGAATACCCTGTACCCTCCACCTGAATTCAAAAACTGTTACTATTTTGAAATATTAGTTTTAAACCTATTTCTCTTCCACTGGCCAAATTTGGGACACTATGAATATCTAATAGAATGAGAGTTATAAAACACTGAGTAGATAAACATCTGAGCCCATGGTGATACACACGCGTAGACACTGACTCATATAAGAGGAGGGGAGGGAGGTCATCTTTACAGAGCAATGCCAGCTAATATGTAGAAAAAGATTCATGGAATTTGGATGTTGGCATTGGCAATTCCATTGACATGATCTATTCAGGAAAAGGATCATCAATGGTGAAAAGTTTTGAGAGAACAAGGTACTCAAATCATGGCTAAGTCTCACACAGCAAATCACCTACTCATCGCAAAAGCATATCTTTTTGCAGGGATCTGGTAGTCACCACTCTAGGCAAGGCATCAACCCTAGTATCACAAAGAGTGGGACAACTTGGCATTACATGCCTGCAGATGTTATATATTAGGAAGTACAAAACAGCACCTCTGAAGTAGTTTTCCAAACTTCATCTGATCAATTCTCTACCTTCTACTTTTCAAGAGACAGGATAAAGGAATATGCTAAATAAAACTACCGGGAAACCATAAGGCAAATTCAAAACATGTACCTTCTACTAAAAACTCATCTAACCTCTTTAATTAATGTAATGAAGGGAAAAGAAATGTCAGAGGACTGTTCTAGATTAAAGAATTAGAGAAACATCCAGTAGTATCTTTCAGTACGAAGTATACAAAGGCACTCCAGAACACACTTAGTACTTTCTTTTATTTTCAAATTGATTCACTACAAAGTGCCTTAGTAATACACTGAAATTATAGTTCTTTGATCAATGAGAACAACTCATTCAGTCATTCCAGGTTTAAATTTGGAAACAAAAAAAATTTTCTGTGATACATTTCACAATATGAGAGTTAATTTATCACAAATGGTTTTGCCTTTTTTTTTTTTTTTTAATGTTCCTTGACAGAAATCTAGTCATGTGGCCATTTCTAAAACTTAGATGGAATCCTTCCCCCCTCAAAAAATGCAAATGGTGTTTTGGGAACAATTGTAAGAAATCTGTGTATTCTCTAGGTGTTAGATAATATGAGGAAAGTATTATTAATTTTCTTAGCTGTGATAATTTTATTATGTTTACAAAATATCTTTTTTTCCCAAATAGGAGACACATCTAAAGTATTTTATCATTTCTTGGTTAGACAAAGCTCATTTCTGAGCTGATTTTCAGAAAAAATAACAGTAGAATAGTCTCTAAGATTTGCATCTTAATACAGTTTTTTAAAAATATACCTTTAATTCTTGAAAAATATCTTGACCTGATATTAAAACTAACTTCTACATTTCTTTCTTTGTGTTCTTTCAAATGCTATCTCACTTTTGCCTTGCTTTGTATGTTGCTTTCAAGAAATCTGATATCAAAAAGATTTTTTTTTCTTTTCAAATGACTTAGTCTTTTTCCTAGAG
Organism: Elephas maximus indicus; assembly: GCF_024166365.1. Taxonomy (NCBI): domain Eukaryota; kingdom Metazoa; phylum Chordata; class Mammalia; order Proboscidea; family Elephantidae; genus Elephas; species Elephas maximus. Next base: position 73,810,228 of record NC_064829.1, on the reverse strand, counting down.
GTTTGATGTAATCATTTTTAACCTTAAAATCAAAGAGTTTCATTAAAGTATTTCTTGGGGATGACAATATTTGGAAAAATTTCCTTGGAATACAATGAGTTCTTCCAAACCTTAAATTCTGGTTTTCTTTTATTTCAGGAAAGAGTTCTTAAATTATAGTTTTAAAGATTATTTCTATTTTTTTTTTAAACAAAGACCCCAATTACTCAGATATTGGATCATCTTTCTCTGTACATTTTATTTATTACATTCTTTTTTTTGATACATTTTATCTCTTCTAATTTTTTTTCCTACTATTTTTCATAACTCTGCTATTCTTTTGGGCTTGAGCACCTTGTAATTTAGCTTTTATTTCTTACATGATTTTATTTTCTGGATACAAATATTTCCTATTTCACAACCTACTGGTTTTTATCTATTTCTGGTCTGAGCTTCTGATTAATGAAGTTTTATATATGTGTTTCATCTGAAGCTACATTTAATTAATACTGGAATATTGTGTAACATTGGCCTTTTTAAAAATTTTTAGAATTTTATCGTTTGTTGAAAAGCCTTGATTCTCAGACAAACCCATTGGGGGGATTTATTTTTTGGATATAGGTGTGTTGACTTTCTTTTTAGAATTATCCTTTCTTGACAATAGCATGAGATCCTGTATGGAGTGGTGGGTGTGCCTGGGGAGCAGATGGCTTGCTTACTTGGGTTTTATTTTGAGTGCCCTCTACTGCTGCTATCATGAAGTGATTTTTTTTTTTTTAATTAATGAGAACTGTTGATAATATGTTCTTTCATTAGAACTATTATCTTTAGCAGTATCTTTATTTCAAATTTTGCTTCAAAGGATACATTTGCCTCACAGGGTGCCTTTCCTCTCCCCAGAAATGGTCCTCAACATTTTTCATTCAATTACAATTCCCTGTAGCCAGTACTCTGATTCACAAGTATTTGACAACTCTGAATGACAATCTACCACTATGAGATAGCTGATGCTATCTACACTGTACCTTTCCATACTCTACTTCTTCTATAGTATTCCTCCTTGATTATTGTTCCTGGTTGGTCTCAGAAGATGGCTACCATATTTTTATGCAAATTATCTGCCATTCTTTTTTTGCCAACTGCTCCTCCCCACCCCTGAGTTATTTTCATAAGTGTGCAATGCTAAATGTTTTTACTCGTTGCTGTAAAAAAAAAAATAGTGTAGTGTGGTTACAAAAATACCTGCGGTGGGGGGTGGGGAAGAGCATGGTTGGCAAACAAACACAGAATGTGCAAAAATAGGGTACTTTTCCTGGGTTGCTTCTCTACATTTTCCTCTTCAGAATAAATTTAATTTTGTGAAAATCTTTGTCTCCTAATTATGCTATATGTAAGGGCTATGATTTATTAGCTCTTTTTCAGATTGATTTTTTAGAAGAGTATGTATAAATGTTGGCATAGAGCATTATTTTAAAGGAATCCATAATCATTTTAAGTGAGAAATTGTGATTTTCAAGTTTTAATTATGCTAAGATATTTATTAAACATCTCAGCCATTGGTTATAATTTTTCTTCAATTTACCTTAACATTTATGACTCATTAAAACAAAACAAAAAAAATGGGATTTTTTGCTTAAAAAAGAGGAAAAGGGGACTTTTTTGTAACTTCTTTTGTAACATTTTAAAGCTGAGTGTATAACAATTTCACCTAGGTGAATAAAATTTTTCAAAAGGTTAGCGTATTTGTTAGCCTAAGTCAGAGTTCTGAGCTCTTTTTCTTTATTTGCTTTCTTAAATGTATATGCCACAATCTGTTTATTCATTCACCTGTTGATGGACTTTAGTGTACAACTTTTTTTTTTATAATTTTTACTGTGCTTTAAGTAAAAGTTTACAAATCAAGTCAGTCTCTCACACAAAAACTTACATACAACTTGCTACACACCCCCAATTACTCTCCCCCTAATGAGACAGCCCCGCTCTCTCCCTCCACTCTCTCTTTTTGTGCCCATTTCACCAGCTTCTAACCCCCTCCACCCTCTCACCTCCCCTCCAGGCAGGAGATGCCAACATAGTCTCAAGTGTTTACCTGATCCAAGAAGCTCACTCCTCACCAGCATCCCTCTCCAACCCCATTGTAGTCCAATCCATGTCTGAAGAGTTGGCTTCGGGAATGGTTCCTGTCCTGGGCCAACATGACCACTGGGGTCCTCCTAGTCTCAGTCAGACCACTAAGTCTGGTCTTTTTCTGAGAATTTGGGGTCTGCATCACATTGCTCTCCTGCTCCCTCAGGGGTTCTCTCTTGTGTTGCCTGTCAGGGCAGTCATCGGTTGTAGACGGGCACCATCTAGTTCTTCAGGTTGCAGGGTGATGTAGTCTCTGATTCATGTGGCCCTTTCTGTCTCTTGGGCTCGTAATTGCCTTGTGCCCTTGGTGTTCTTCATTCTCCTTTGATCCAGGTGGGTTGAGACCAATTGATGCATCTTAGATGGCTGCTTGCTAGCATTTAAGACCCCAGATGCCACTCTTCAAAGTGGGATGCAGAATGTTTTCTTAATAGATTTTATTATGCCAATTGACTTAGATATCCCCTGAAACCATGGTCCCCAAGCCCCTGCCCCTGCTACACTGGCCTTCGAAGCATTCAGCTTATTCAGGAAACTTCTTTGCCTTTGGTTTAGTCTAGTGCTGAACTCCCCTGTATTGTGTGCTGTCTTTCTCTTCACCTAAAGTAGTTCTTATCTACTATCTAATTAGTGTATACCCTTCTCCCACCCTCTCTCCCTCCCCCCTTTCGTAACCACAAAGGAATATGTTCTTCTCTGTTTAAACTATTTCTCAAGTTCTTGTAACAGTGGTCTTATACAATACTTGTCCTTTTGCAAATGACTAATTTCACTCAGCATAATGCCTTCAAGGTTCCTCCATGTTATGAAATGTTTCACAGATTCCTCACTGTTCTTTATTGATGTATAATATTCCATTGTGTGAATATACCATAATTTATCCATTCATCCATTGATGGGCACCTTGGTTGCTTCCAGCTTTTTGCTATTGTAAACAGTGCTGCAACAAACACGGGTATGCATATATCTGTTTGTGTAAAGGCTCTTATTTCTCTAGGGTATATTCCGAGGAGTGGGATTGCTGGATCATATGGTAGTTCTATGTCTACCTTTTTAAGGAAGTGCCAAATTGATTTCCAAAGTGGTTGTACCATTTTACATTCCCACCAGCAGTGTATAAGTGTTCCAGTCTATCCACAGGCTCTCCAACATTTATTCTTTTGTGTTTTTTGGATTAATGCCAGCCTTGTTGGAGTGAGATGAAATCTCCTTGTAGTTTTGATCTCCATTTCTCTAATGGCTAATGATGGTGAGCATTTCCTCATGTATCTGTTAGCTGCCTGAATGTCTTCTTTAGTGAACAGTCTGTTCATATCTTTTGCCTATTTTTTAATTGGATTATTTGTCTTTTTGTAGTTGAGTTTTTGCAGTATCATGTAGATTTTAGAGATCAGGCACTGATCGGAAATGTCATAGCTAAAAACTTTTTCCCAGTCTGTAGGTAGTCTTTTTATTTTTTTCTTGAAGACTATGGATGAGTATATGTGTTTGATTTTTAGGAGCTCCCAGTTATCTAGTTTTTCTTCTGCATTCTTAATAATGTTTTGTATACTGTTTGTGCCATGTATTAGGGCTCCTAACATTGTCCCTATTTTTTCTTCCATGATCTTAATCATTTTCAATTTTATATTTAGGTCTTTGATCCATTTTGAGCTTGTTTTTTTGCATGGAGTGAGGTATGAGTATTGTTTCATTTTTTTGCAGATGGATATCCAGTTATGCCAGCACCATTTGTTAAAAAGATTGTCTTTCCCCCATTTAACTGTTTTGGGGCCTTTGTCAAATATCAGCTGCTCATATTTGGATGGATTTATGTCTGGATTCTCAATTCTGTTCCATTGGTCTATGTATCTGTTGTTGTTCCTGTACCAGGCTGGTTTGACTATTGTAGCGGTATAATAGGTTCTAAAATCAGGTAGAGTAAGGCCTCCCACTTTGTTCTTCTTTTTCAATAATGCTTTATCAGTGGCCTCTTTCCCTTCCATATGAAGTTGGTGATTTGTTTTTCCATCTCATTAAAGAATGTCGTTGGGATTTGGATCAGAATTACATTAAATGTATTGATCACTTTTGGTAGTAGTGTACAACTTTTTGTATGAACATTCCTTCATTTGCCATTGACACTGTCTCCAGTCAGAAATTTTTGTTTTTCAGTTAATGAACATTTCACAAATGATGTACTAAACCAGTCTGAAATCTACCAAAAATACTTCAAGAGTCAGGGAAGCTGAGGTCACTCTGTCATAGAATGCCAGAAGAGAACCCTTTCTTATATAGATATTACCAGCTTAGAAGGACATGGAAGATGAGCATAAAGAGGGGGTATTTCACATGAAATGTTCCAGAAAATATTATGGTACTAATTATTGTAATAAAACACTTTAGAGTTTCCACAATGCTTGAACATAGACTCTGTCCTTTTATCCTCCTAACATGGTTAAGAAGGTAGAGAGGCATTAATCTTTTCATTTTTCAAAGGAAGAAGCTGACTCCCAGAAGAAATAAAGTAAGTGGCAGAGCTTACTCTGTAGGTGTTATCGGTTCTCCTTATTAGTCTGCATTATTTTTAATTACAGACACATATTTTAGCATCTGTTATTTTCCTAAAGGAATAAAATTATTTGTTAACATAATAAAATACGATTTTCTTATTTAGTTATTCTGGATCTAGGCCTATTTTCTTTTCACCATATTGATGTGTTTATTAATCTCTAATTCCTCTCAGTTCATATCATGATTCTTTTAGAAACAGAGATGTGGTCCTAAGATATTAAAAGATGAATTCAAGCCTTATAAAGAGGGCTTCTGAGGGTGGGAATCAACATTAATGCCTCTGAACTTAACATCTTTAATTTCTACTTAAGATTTAATAAAATTTGAGCTTTGTGAGCTAGGGATAAAAACATTAAGTTTGGCTCTCAAAGACAGTGTTCAGGTTTGCTTATTTAATTTGCTCTCTTTGACTAGTTTAACTGGTTCATTAAACTGCTCTTCTAAGGATTATCAAGAGTCAAATGGTATGTTAGATTGTATAGAAAGATAAAGTCAGGACAAACATTCAAGTCCTAGATGTTTAATCCTGATCCTTTGTTATTTTATATTATATGCCTTTAAAAATATACTTTCGAATTTCTATGTTTGAATTTTAGAGTCGAAATTCTTTATATAGTGGCAGCCAGGTTACTTTCTGTGATGAAAATTTTTACAATATAGTGTTTTATGTGGTCTTTTTTTTTTTTTTTTTGTCCAGAGAATTGAAAAATGATGACTTATAGCTTCAGAGACTTTTTTTTTTTTCTATTTTATATAGCTGATACACTCTAAAACTTGGTGCAATGGTAGAAAAAAAAAAGTCTGTAAATAGATAATGTATCTTAAGTACTCTTTAAAAATACTGGTGAATTATGCTGTAACCGACTAAGACACAACTGATGCTTTCTTTCAGAAGTTCATCTTGAGTGAAAAAATTAAAATTTTGAGAATGGTTTATTTTCTTTTTAAGTTATAAAAATAAAAGAAAAATAACGGCCTTGAGAATTTACTCATTGATTCACATTTCCTTGAACATAGAAATAAAATGTGCTGTTAGCAATGGTATTAAGATGTTTATAATGTGAACGTTTTGGAAAAGTCTTTACGTGAATGCTGGATTGTGGCGTGATTGCACCTCATGTCCTTGCCTATGCTGACCTAGAGAGGATATGTTTTTGGAGTTATCAGCTAAAACTCACTGCTGCACCATGAGCCTATGAGAATTAAGACATGAGGCATCTGAGATACCCCAAAATATACTGTTGTTGTTGCTAGATGCCCATGATCAGCTGTGACTCATAGTGACCCTATGTACAACAGAACTAAATACTGCCTGGTCCTGTGCCATCCTCACAATCATTGTTATGCTTTAGCCCATTGTTGCAGCCACTGTGTCAATCCATCTCGCTGAGGTCTTCCTCTTTTTGTCCTGACCCTCTACTTTACCAAGCATGATATCCTCCAGGGAATGGTGCTTGCTGCCTCCTGATACGTCCAAAGTACTTAAGTTGAAGTATCGCCACCCTCCCTTCTTAGAAGAATTATGGCTGTACTTATTCCGAGACAAACTTATTCCTTCTTCTGGCAGTCCATGGTATACCCAATATTCTTCTCTGGCACCAAAATTCAAAGGAATCAATTCTTCTTCTGTCTTCCTTATTCATTGTCCAGCTTTTGCATGCCTATGAGGTGATTGAAAATACCATGGCTCAGGTCAGGTGCACCTTAGTCCTCAAAGTGACATCTTTGCTTTTTAATGCTTTAAAGAGACCTTTTTTGCAGCAGATTTGCCCAATGTAATATGTCATTTGATTTCTTGACTACTGCTTCCATGGGCATTGATTGTGATCCCAACTAAAATGAAATCCTTGAAGTCAACACTTTCTCTGGCTGTCATGATATTGCTTATTGATCCAGTTGTGAAGATTTTTATTTTCTTTATGTTGAGGTATAATCCATACTGAAGGCTGTAGTTTTAGACCCTCATCAGTAAGTGCATCAAGTCCTCTTTGCTTTCAGCAAGAAAGGTTGTGTCAACTGCATATCACAGTTTGTTCATTAGTCTTCCACGAATCCTGGTGCCAAGTTCTTCTTCATATAGTCTAGCTTCTCATATTATTTGCTTAGTATAGAGATTGAATAAGCATGGGGGAAGGATATAACCCTAATGCGCGCCTTAACCCTAATGCGCGCCTTACCTGATTTTAAATCACAGAGTATCCCCTTGTTATGTTTGAATAACTGCCTCTTGGTCTAAGTACAGATTCCTTATGAGCACGATTTAAGTGTTCTGGAATTCTCATTCTTCACAATGCTATCCATAATTTGTTATGATCCACACAGTTGAATGTCTTTGCATAGTCAGTAAAATACAGGTAAACGTCTTTCTAGTATTCTCTGGTTTCAGCCAAGATCCATCTGACATCAGCAATGATATTCCCCATTCCACGAACTCTTCTGAACCTGGGTTGAATTTCTGTCAGTTCCTTGTCAATGTACTCCTGCAACCGATTTTGAATGATCTTTCGGCAAAATTTTTCTAGAGTGCAATATTAAGGATATTGTTCAATAATTTATGCATTATGTTGGATCACCTTTCTCTGGATTGGGCACAAATATGGATCTCTTTCAGTGGGTTGGCCAGGTAGCTGTCTTCCAAATTTCTTGGCATAGGTGAGTGAGCACCTCCAGCACTGCATCCATTTGTTGAAACGTCTCAATTGGTATTCTGTCAATTCCTGGGGCTGTGTTTTTCGCCAATGCCTTCAATGCAGCTTGACCTTCTTCCTTCAATACCATCAGTTCTTGACCATATGCTACCTCCTGAAATGGTTGAACACAAATTATTTTTGGTACAGTGATTCTGTGTATTCCTTCAGTCTTCTTAGGCTGGGCAAAGCCAATTATCATTACATTTGTTGAATCAGGTTCTTTGTTACTCTTTGAGAATGCCTGAATGAATAGATTGCAGTCCCCATGCTCTAGAAGAACGTACAAATTAATGTCAATGAAGTTAATGGAACAATAGGTAGCTCTGTTTTCCCAGGATGAGGGGCTAAGTTTTAATAAACAAAACAACATGTCTTTAGAGGTTAGCTATTTAGTTAAAATGTAATTTATATGAAGCTAAGCAAGAATTACACTAAAGCAACATTCAATTCATCTCATGTATTTTAGCTGGATACACTTTTTGTAGTGTATAACATTCCCTGCTTGTTTATAGATGAGACAAAATTGAGAGGTTGATTCTACTTGTGGTGATAGTCATATACGGGTGGTAGCGGTTTTGTTGGAAAGAGAAGAAGTTCAAAGAAAGGAAAATGGTTTGGGGTCACAAAGGTCTTCGTTTAGGAACTTATATTAGAAATTGAAACTGCAAATAAGATTCGCGGGAAGAAGAGGAGGTTGGATAATCAGGAGGCTGTGAATATCAAAACAAAATTGATAAATTATAGGTAGCTAACGTATAGCTGGGGTCTCTGGGTGGCATACATGGTTAAGCACTCTGCTACTAAATGAAAGATTGTTGGTTCAAATCCACCCACAGGTCCTTGAAAGAAAGGCCTGGCCATCGAGTTCTGAAAGGTCACAGCTGTGAAAACCTTATGGAGCACAGTTCAACTCTGAAACACATGGAGTCACCATGAATTGGATAAGACTCAAGGACAACCAGTAAATTTTAACAAGGTGTTTACAAATGGAAGTTCAGGTTACTGTGTGGAGACAAAATGGAGTAAACCATCCAATGTGGAACAGAGAACACAGTCAGTGTTTACATCCTTAGCAAAAGAAAAAAAGTGATAGGGCTCAGGGTCAGTAGAGCAGACAAGTGTGCTTTAAATGCCTGATTTTTTTTTTTTTTACAAAGGCAAAACAATTTTATACATACCTTTAAAAACAGATTAATAATATTTCTGGAAGAAAACTTAAAAATTAATAGCAGATATTGTCCCGGGAAAGGAGAACTAGGTGACTGGGGGACAGGAAAAGGAGACAGACTTTTCACTGTGTATTTAACAAACAAGACCTGACTATTGACTTTGTATACCACATACATATATCTGTTCAAAAAAAAAAAAAAAAAAAACAGACTAATGCAACTCTATAATTTATGGAAATACTCGTCCACATATTCCTGTAACCACAAACTGGAAATGCATATATAATAAGGCCTTATGTAAAACCTGAAATGTATTCGGGCTCTTGGCTCACTGTTCCTTTCCATTTACATTTAATATTATTTTGAGAACAAGTAATTTTTGTTTTATTTAGTTTTTGCTTTTTTAAACTGTCTAATCAGTCAAGTCCAGGCTAGTGATCACATCTTCTAAGCCTTTGAGAAAGGATAATGCTGCTGGGTAGCAGGAACAGCCCACTTAAGCTTAAGCAAATGGAAGCTTCATTTTCGCACTTAAGGAGAAGCCTGTGGTTAGGCCGATGCCGCCATTGTTTCTGCAGCTGTGATGCCAGAGCCTCACGTTGGTGATTCCTGGGCCTTTCCATCCTGGTGTGGCTCACTGCTGCTGCTCTGGCATGATTATGTCTGTCCATAGCAGGGTAAAGGGGCACAGAGAATTTCCAGGACCAGGAATCTCCTGCTTACACCTCTTTAAACAGATACATAACACATGTACACCCTCATTTGCAAGACAGGCTGGGAAAGGAAATGTTTTGCTTGTACAATCTCTATAGAAAAGGCAGGCAAAGAGAATGTGGTTGAAATTGAGTATAGTGTGAGCTACCTTGCTGTGCCACTACAGTTGGTGGGTAAAATTGCTGTAAATAGAGGTTTATGCAAAGGGAAAATTTAAAGAATTGCTCTTCATACCCCTAAATTCCACCATCCATCTGTCAATTTGTTAGATGATGTACCATGGCAGCTTGCATTTTGCTCTGATGATAGAAGCCATGCTAATGGTATTTCAAATACCAGCAGGGTCACCCATGGTGGACAGGTTTTAGTAGAGCTTCTAGACTAAGATAGGCTAGGAAGAAAGGCCTGGAGATATACTTTCAAAAATTATTCAGTGAAAAGCTTATGGATCACAACAAAATAGTGTCAAGTTTTTTTTTTTTTATAGTGCTGGAATAGGATCCCCCTAGGCTGGAAAACCAAAAAACCAAACCTGTTTCGGTTGAGTTGATTCTGACTCATGGTGACCCTATAGGACAAGGTAGAACTGCCCCATAGAGTTTTCAAGTAGTGCCTGGTGGATTCAAACTGTTGACCTTCTGGCTACTAGCCATAGCACTTAACCAATTACACCACCAGGGTTTTCTCTAGGCTTGGAAAAAAAAAAAAATTTTTTTTTTTTTTTTATTAGGCTGGAAGGCACTCAAAATACACAGTGGCTGCAACAGTGGACCCGAGCATACCAATGATTGTGAAGAGGACACAGGACCAGGCAGTGTTTTGTTCTGTTGTACATGAAGTCTCTTTGAGAAGGAGCTGACAGCAACTACTCCCGAATTAAGAAAGGTTTTTACATGTGAATGGAGATCTAGTTTGTGAGAGGGAAGAGAAATCCAGATAAAGGCAATGTCTCAAGAAAGATTTAAAAATTTATATCTATAAACACATTCTTTTACTTTTTCTTTATAATTTTTTTTTTTTTTTGATAATGCTGTTGAGGATGTACACAGCTATACATACACGAATTCAACAATTTTATGGGTACGATTTGGTGATATTGATTACATTCTTCTAGTTGTGCAATTATTTTCACCCTCGTTTTCCAAATTGTTCATCTCTCATTAATACAAGTTCGCTGTCCCCTAAACTTCCTATCTAATCTTTTAATTTGCTGCTGTCAATTTAAAAAAAAAAAAAGATTATTGTGCATTACTGGAACTGAAAGTTTACAGAGCAAATTAGTTTCCCATTCAATAGTTTGTACATGAAGTGTTCCGTAATATTGGTTTCATTCCCCACAATGTCAGCACTTTCCTTGTTTCCATCCTAGGTCACCTACTTCCTTTTGTCCTGATTTTCTATTCCTTCCTGCCGGCTCATCTTTGCTTTTGGGCAAATGTCACACTTTTGATCTCATATAATTGATTGTTCTAAGGAGTACGCTCCTCTCGAGTATTATTGTTTGTTTTACGGGCCTGTCTATGGTTTGGTTTCAGTTCCAGCTCAGAAGGGTATCTTAAGGCCATAGTCTCGGGAGTTCCTCTAGTCTCTGTCGAACTAGTAAGTCTGGTCTTTTTTGTGAATTTCATTTTCTGTTCTGCAATTTTTCTTTTGCTCTGTCTGGACCCCTCTGTTGTGACTTTAGTCAGAGCGGTCAGTAGTGGTAGCTGGGCACCATATAGCTCTTCTAGTCTCAGGGTGGTAAAGGCTGTGGTTCATGTGGTCTGTTAGTTCTTTGGACCAATCGCTCCCTTGAGTCTTTGATTTTCTTCACTCTCCTTTGCTCTCCAGATTGTAAGAGCCAATAAATGTATCTTAGATGACCATTTGTAAGCTCTTAAGAACTGTTGTCAATTTGTTCCTATACAGATATTTCTTGAAAGAGCACAATACTCAAGGTAGGAGCACAATACTCAAGATTCCAGGGCATTCTCACAAATTTAGTTAAAATGCCCAAAATTGTCATTTATAGAAAATAAAACCTATCCTTGCATTCCCTCTCAATTTAAAAATTGAGAAAAGATCAAGTGTAATTTGGGGAAATATTGTAACATAAGCTATCTCCATGAAGACAATTGATTTACTAGTTAAGTTAAACTATTGTTTGGTTTTAAGAAGACTGGAGGAGATGTTTTTGGTTTAAGGTTTAAAGATTATTTCAGGGCAAAGTTTTGGGAGTTCATACAGCCTCCATGGCTCCAGAAAGTATGGATTCCATGAGAATTTGAAATTCTGTTCTGCATTCTCTCTAGTTCAATCAGGGTTCTTCTAGAGGATCATTGATCAAAATATTCAGTAATGGTAGCTGGGAACAACCCAGTTCTTGTGGTCTCATAGCAAAGGAGGCAGTTGTTTATAGAGGCAATTAGCTATATATTCTGTTTTATGTTCCTGTTCTTGACTCTCCTTCTTCCTCTGTTGCTCTCGGCTAATGGAGATCAATTGGTGTACCTTGGATGGTCACTTGTGAGTTTCTAAGACCCCAGGCATTATGCAACTTACTAGTGGGTAGAACTGAATCTTTTATTAGTCATGACAAGTCCAAATATTTGCCTGTTAGGTGTTTAAACTTCAACACATTGGTATCATAAATTAGGTTAGGGGTTATTATAAGACAATATTGAGCTTTAATTATTTTAATCATTTATCACCTACTTTTTATTTGATACAGGTGGATACAGACTAAGGAAAAGAGTATGAGTCAAATACTAGCTTTAACAGAAATAAATTACCGTTATGATGACAGAGATAAGGAATTTTATGAAAAACACCAGTGATTTTTCTTTTAGTGTTTTATATCCTAGTTATACTCTGTCCTATTTTTTTTATAGGGTCATTATGAGTTGGAATCAACTCGAAGGCTCTGGGTTTTTTACTGGGTTTTTGTAATCTTAATACTTTATATACTAATTTATTTAGAACCCTTTAAACCTATGAATATTTATTATATTTCGATTTTCAAAAAAAGAAATTGAAACTCACCCTAAAGCCCAATCTTTGAGTGACCGAATTCATTGTCTTGCTGGGAGCTGGAGATTTGCCCAGATGTCCTACAGTGAGTCTGACGCTGCAGAGCAAATGCTACTTCTAGATTCCAGGCCATTCTCACAAATTTAATTAAAATGCCCCAAATTGTAATTTATAGAAAATAAAGCCTATCCTTGTATTCCCTCTCAATTTAAAAATTGTGAAAAGATCAAGTGCAATTTGGTAAAATATTGAAACATAAGCTATCTCCATGAAGACAATTGATAGAAGAAAAACAGACATTTCAGACAAATGCAACATGTACTTACTTTTAGGATTAATATCTTTTGAAATTCTTGACTCAACTGTGATAGCCATAAATTACAAAGCATAACTTAGTTTTTGTTCATTTAATTTATCCTAATTTTCTACAAATACTTCCGTGTTTCCTACTGACAAAGCAACTACTGAACTTTAGACTAAGTTGAATAGTTCTTCACAAATAATACAACCATTGACTCTGCTTTCATGGGTTCCTTTGACATTTAGAAATTACTATTGCATTTTCTAAAGGTGAAGTGTGACCTGTCTGGCTTCATGGGTATGCAAACTGTGCAGTCACTCAAGACCCTGACTAAGAAGGATCTGTGTTTAGTTTAATGCTCTGAGATCACCGTGTTGAAATATTTATGCCTTTTTAACAAGGGGCCTAGCATTTATTTTTATTTTATACTGCACCTGCCAAATTAGGTAGCCAGACCAGGTGCAAGCAATGTGCCTAATATAACAGAAGTCTACTAATCATTCTTTGTTAGAAAAGTTTCTTAAATAACTCCCCCATTAGTGAAGGTCTTTTGAAATTTCTCCAGGACCCTGAATAATTTTTCTAATACTCTATTATGAAATATATAGCATAGCAGTGACAATTTGAAATGTATGCTATTTTCAACTTTGGTTTCAGAAGGAAATAATATTCTGGTAAACAATTTAGAGCAAAAAAATTGAATAAATATTTATTTTGGGAATATTTTTATGTTTTATCTGAAACTGTACTATATAAGATTAACATCACAAGGCACTTATAAACATTTCAATTTAGGGATGTTATCAGCAGAAAAAAATGTAGAATAAGATCTTGTCTAAGGATAATTTCAGTCCTTCTTTTACCAAATGTGTTATTTCATCTAAAATATTAAAATATCTTAGAAGCTAAGAATAGGATATTTCAATGAGTCTGTAATGGCTATTCAGTTGACACATCTCCTAAAAAATCAAGAATGCATAAAACATGCACCAAGACAGATCATAAAAGCCATAAATTAAATCTTTAAAAAATTAATTAAAAAAATTGAAATCATACAAAATATGTTCTCTGACCATAATTGAATAAAGTAAAAATCAATAATAGTGACATATATGAAAAGTCCACAAATATTTGGAAATTAACAAAACACTTTAAGAATACACGCATTAAAGAACTCTCCAATTAGATGTTTTTACTGAATATAAATAAAAATGCAACATATCAAAATTTATAGGATACAAATAAAAGAGTGGCAAGAAAACACATTAGAAAAGAAGAAAGGATCCAAGTCAATATAAGGTTCACCTCAAGTAGCTAAAATGAGAAGTTTAAATTTAACATAAAGCAAACAGAGGAAAGAAATAATAAAGTTAAGAGCAAAAGATCAATGAAATGTAAAACAGAAAATTATTGGAAAATATAAATGAAATCAAAAGGTTGTTCTTTAAAATCATCAATAAAAATGATAAATCTTAGCCAGACTTTTCAAGGAATAAAGAGGAATACTAAGATGGATCAAGAACAGAGCAAAAATGATCACTATAAGGAATGGAAGATAGGATATCATTACATGTTCTATGGATATTAAAAGAAAAAAAAGGGAATATAAAAAACAAAACAAAATAGCCGTGTGCCCATAACTTTCATTAAATACACTAACTACTGGGAAGACACAAAATGTTAAACTTACTCAAAAAGAAATAGGTAAGTCCTATATTTATAAAAGTCTTTTTTATAGTACAGCCATAGCTAAAAACCTACCAACAAAGAAAACTTCAGGCCAAGAGTTTCATTTTAGAATTCTACCAAACATTTAAGAAAGATTAAATACAAATTCTATACAAGCTCTTCCGGAATATGAAGAGGAGGGAATGATTCTTAACTCAATTTATGAAGGCAATATTACTCATACCAAAATGACACAAGAACAGTAAAATCAATCAACAAAGAAATAAACAAATAACATTTTTCTAAAAAAGAAAAACTATAGATGAGTAGCACTTATGAGTACAGAAACAAAAAACCGTCAGAAAATATTATCAAAAAATATCCAGAAACAAATAAAAAGGATAATACATCATGACCAAGCACACTTAACCCGAGGATACAAGGCTAGTTCAAGATTCAAAAAGCAATCAGTGGAATTCATCATATTCACTGACTAAAGAAGAAAAAGTACATGGTCATATCAAGACACACAGAAAATGCATTTAGAAAATTTAACATCCATTCAGGACAAAAACTCTGCAAACTAGGAATAGAAAGTCTCTTAGAAGCATATTAATTCTTCCTAACAAAAAAGAGGTGGGAGTGGGCTGTCAAGTCTAACTCTTGCTACCTTCATCCATAAACCTCCCTTGACCTATTTTAAACAGAAAATTTAAAGCTAACCTAATATTTAATAAAAAAGATGAATTCTTTCCTTCTGATATCAGGACCCAAAGAACAACATCCACTCTCACTATTTGTCTTCAAAATGATAATGAAAATACTAACAAGTTCAATAAAGGGAGAAAAACAAATAATAGGCTTACAGACCAGAAAGGAAAAAATAAAAGTCTCTATTCACAAATGATATGATGGTCTACATACAAAATCCCATGGAATTTACAGAAAACTCTTATAACTTACACATTTAGCAAGGTTGCAGCCAACAAAGTCAATGGAAATATCAATTGTATTTCTTTCTACTAGTAATAAAAGAAATCAAAATTTAAAAAGTATCATTTACAAAGCATTGGAAAAAATGAAATGACATGAATCTAACAAGATATGTGCAGGATATATGTGCTAAAAACAGATCAAAGAAGACCTAAATAAACATATTGAGTTTAAGTAATGTAAAACTCAATATTTTTAAATTTATTTGTAGCTTCAATGCAATACTTATCAAAATCCCAGCAGGATATTTTACCGATAACAAAGGCTGATTCTAAAATTTATATGAAAAGACAGAGGAACTAGAAGGGCTAAAACAATTGTGAAGAAAAAATAGATCTATAAGTGAACCAGGGAAAAATCTAGGTATATTTATAATCTTGGAGGCAGAGAAGGATTTTCTGATTATGACATTGCAAGCAAAAATCATGAAGAAAAGAATAGGTGTCACTATCTTTAAAACAAAATAAAATATTAAAAAATAAAATCTTGTGGTACTAGAATCACCGTAAACCAGGGACTGATTACCCAATAAGCAAGGTAAGCAATTGCTTAGGGCATTAACAAAACAAGGGCACCAGTTGTCCAAAGCAAAGACCCATAGATGCGAAGCAGACAGGACAAAAGGAAAAGGGAGCATCACAGTGGGAGGGAACTGGCAGGGCACTAAATAAAACTTATACCAGCTTTGGTGCTGAAAATGTGCCAGCTAGAAATAAATTTTACGTAGGGTCATGAGGGCGCCCATGTACAGGATTGTTTAAGCTATGAGGCCCCTACCACTTCAACATCTTTGTGACATCTGTCTCCTATGGTTCCCTCCCATGTAACTGAAATTCCTGATCCTGGCAGGTCTCTTGGGAGTATACCATTTCTTTTTTTTTCCCATATACAAGAGGTGGGGGTTGGCTGTCGAGTATAACTTTTGCTATATTCACCCACTAAAACATTTATCTCCAGGTTATCTAAAAGGGCATATGTTACTTTTGTGTTCAATCGCTACCATTATAGTGATCATGGAATAATGAAGACACACACATCAAAAAACCAAACCTGTTCCCGTCGAGTCCATTCCGACTCCTAGTGACCCTATAGCACAGAGTAGAACAGCCCCATAGAGTTTCCAAGAGTGCCTGGTGGATTCGAACTGCCAACCGTTTGCTTAGAAGATGTAGCTCTTAACCACTAGGCCACCAGGGTTTCTGACACACACCTACTCATTCATACATACATACATACATACATACATACATACATACATACATACATACATACATACATACATATATAAAACTCACATATCCCATTCTAGGAGCCCTGGTGGCACAGTGGTTACCAGTTTGGCCGCTAATGGAAAGATCAGCAGTTCAAATCCACCAGCCGCTCCTAGAAAACCCCCTAAGGCAGTTTGACTCTGTCCTATAGGGTCATTATGAGTTGGAATTGACTAGAAGGCATCCTTTTTTTTAAATCTCATTCTAATGCCTGAGTAAACAGAAGGGGGGCATTACAGATTATCAGTGTGTAGTGCCCTCACTTGTCTTAATCCAGCCCTATCATGAACCACGTTGCTGTTGTTAGGTGTCCTCGGAGAGGTTTCAACTCCTAGGGATCCTATGTAGAACGGAAGGAAATGCTGCTCGGTCCTGCGCCAACCGCACAACCCTTGCTGTGTTCGGGCCCATTGTTGCAGTCGCTGGGTCAATCCACCTCATCGAGGGTCTTCCTTTTTTTTCACTGACCCTCTACTTTACCAAGTGTGATGTCTTCTAGGGACCAGTTCCTCCTGATGACATGTCCAAGGTATGTGAGATGAAGTCTCACCATCCTCGCATTCAAGGGAGCACTCTGGCTGTATTTCTTCCAAGATAGACTTGTTCCTTCTTCTGGCAGTGCATGGTATATTCAGCATTCTTCACCAATACCATAACAATGAATCATATTATTGTGCAAAAAGGAGATGAGAGAAATTATTTAAAACATATCAGAGAATAACCCATCGCCGTCCAGTCGATACCTACTCATAGCGACCTTAGAGAACTGCCCCATAGAGTTTCCAAGGAGATCCTGGTGGATTTGAACCATGGACCTTTATATCAGAGAAGGGGGTCAATATTCTTAAGTTTCAAACAATGATTATAAAATAATGGGAAAAAGTTCAATATATCGATACAAAACTAGCTGGAGATAATTTATAAAAGAAGAAATGCAAATAGCTAAGAAAAGAAAGTGAGCTAAAGTAGACGGGCAATTAGTTAACACACTCACATAGTGCAAGTAGTTCGAAACGATTGGCAGTATTTCTTGAGTTTGTTACCTACAAAGGCATTGAAACCTTAGGAAGCCAGATACATTTGCCTGCCTGCTGTGGGTTGGGAGAGTTGGTTTGGAAGTAAAGGCAAAGAAGGAACATTACACACGGAAAAGTTGACGTCTGTGTTTGAGTTGAGTATATTGTTGTAGTTGTTAGCTGCCTTCAAGTTCATTCCGACTCATAGTGACCAATGCGACAGAGTAGTACCACCCCCATAGAGTTTTCTAGGCTGTAATCTTTATGGAAACAGATTGCCAGGTCTTATCCCACAGAGCTGCTCGGTGGGTTCAAACAGCCAACCTTTCCGTTTGTAGTTGAGTGCTTAACTTTTGCACCACCAGGACTCCTCAGGGAGTTTAGTATGTAACAGGCGTTGCACAAGAATTTTACACCTTTATCAATACCAGAGAGTAAAGTTTCACATTCATTAGGATCATAAGTACTGATTTATTAATACGTGCATTTGATACCTGAGGTAACTTACAATTTCTCTATTTTATTAACTGTACAAAACAAATCCAAAATCATGAAAGGTTTAGTCAAAATTCTATTAAGGGTGTTGTTGGTTGATCATTAGGAGGAGATGGCATAAGTGGTAGTCACAGAACAAGTATTTATTATTCTACTAAATGAACAATTGAACAATATCCACTTATGCTTTTGACTATTTATTGCATTCAATAAAGTGATAACTGTCACTTTAAAATCAGCTTGTTTAAAACTTCTTGGTTTTCAATATATATTTAATTTTCCTGCACTTAAAAGCACATAATTAAAAGTGCCCTTCATTCTAAAAATATGATATAAACTATTTTGAAATACCTCTAGAATTTTAGTAGCTTTTTATTATTATTATTAAATAGCGTTACTCAGGTAATTTGTGTCTGTTTAATATGAAAAGTTGTCAGATATCCAAACACATTTTTTAAAATCTCAGTCTGAATAATTTAATCATATATATATATATATATCTTTCTACTTTAACTTGTGTTTTTAAAAGCTATTGCTTAAGATAATTCTAAGAAGTCTTTTATATCCTAATTATTTTGGGGATAATTTTTTGGTTTAAAATTTAATTTTGCTGATGTTCTTTGACCTGCATGCTTCTCAGAAAGCCTTAACCTCTCTAAAATGGAGACAGAACTCAAAAAGAGATGAAAAGAGCAGCCAATGTCAACCAATAATTATAATCTATCTCTGAGTTCTCATTTTTTTTTTTTAATAGATCATTGCTATTATCAATCTTCCAAAGAGTGGATCAAGAAAAAGATCATGATCTGTCACTTTTTAAAGTTCATCAAACTTTTCATAGAGGTCCATATTTTAAAAATATTCTGTTCTATTTATGAACACATTCCTACTGTGGGCCTAAGCATATAAAAAGAAAAGAGGAAATTATAATATACTAATACAGTTCTAATTCATTTTAGGCATTATTAAGAAATCTTTCAAAGAGGATGACTGCGATACATTTCTTTGGCTTAAAACACAAAGCTGGTCTCACTATAATGCCTTTTTTTTTTTTTTTAATTGTGATTTAAGTGAAAGTTTACAATTCAAGTCAGTTTCTCGTACAAAAACTTGTACACACATTGTTATGTGGCCCTAGTTGCTCTCCCTATAATGTGACAGCACACTCCTCCTCTCCACCCTGTATTTCCCGTGTCTATTCAACCAGCTCCTTTTCCTTTCTGCCATCTCATCTTGCCTCTAGACAGGAGCTGCCCACATAGTCTCATGTGTCTACTTGAGCTAAGAAGCTCAGTCCTCACCAGTATCATTTTATGTTTTTCGCTATAATGCATTGTTGTTGTGTGTTGTCGAGTTGATTCAGACTCATAGCAACCCTACAGGACACAGTAGAACTGCCTCATAGGATTTCTTGGCTGTAAATCTTTTCTGGAGCAGATTGCCAGGTCTTTTCTCCCATGGAGCAGCTGGTGTATTCAATCTACCAACCTTTTGGTTAGTAGCCAAGTGCTTAACAATTGCATCACCAGGGCTCCTTTACAATGCATTAGTTTACCAATATTATGATGAAGTATTTTGAAGTAAATTTCAGATATCACAACATGTAAAATTACAAGTTTGAACTATATTGCAAATATTATAAATCAAAACATTTTTAGCCAAAATTAGGGATATTAAAAAAATCTACTAATACCAGTTTGGCTAATTCAATGGTAATTACATATAAAACCTAGAAAATATCTCAAGTTAAGCCATAATTGATTCTATAAAGTACACACTACATATAATTTGGAAAAGTAGATATATACACAAATTAAATAAAAAATATTAATCTGAATTAAATTGGCAATTTTAATAAAATGTGAGAACTTACCAATTTCAGTCATTTAAAGTATGCATTATAAAATATCCATTGCCATGCTATAAGTTATGCTGTTATAATAATATTATATTTTTGCATCTATAATGAACAACACCTACCTGGAGATGATAAATATATACCAGTGCAGCTTAATAGGCTACTCTGTCTATTCTTGATAACAAAATTTATATAATTTTCTTCAACTGGAGTGAAAATTTTAGTTTTCTCTTTATATTGTTCTTCTTTGCAGTCAACAGATGTTCTCCATACCAAGGAGAATAATGTGCCTGGAGAAATCTAGCCTCCAGCTTTTAAGTGAAATAGTTGCTATAAAATGCTGTATCTTGAGTTTTGATCATAAAATTTCCAATGTAGGCACCTCGATCAAGCACTAAAACAAGACAACTCCTTCCTTCATCATACTACAATAGCTGGTTATCGCTTCTGTTGGGAATCAATGTATCCAACTTCAGTACCATCCTTGGTTGCAATAAATGTTGAATATTTTCCCCAGTGCTGAGTGAAATGTTGAATGAACTTGAGTTTCCTTTCCCAATTCTATAGTTGAAAATAATTGCTTTGCTCTTCCCACCTAGTAGTTGCAGCAACATCATTTTGACAAGAGACTGGTTGTTAAGTACTGAATATTGAAATTAATTAGCACTGCTATCCTTGGAGGGCTGCAGTAACGAGCATTCAGATTAACTACACACAGGAGGAGGACCATGCCTTAGTGCTGTACAAATATACATAGTCCTACAACGGTTGAAACATACTAAGGAATCAGTTAGGGCCACAAACCTGTTAACTGCTGTCGTGTCAACTCCAACTCATGGCAACCTTATGTATAACAGACCAAAATGTTGCCGGGTCCTGCGCCATCTCCCTGATCCTTGATATGTTTGAGTCCGTTGTTGCAGCTATCGTGTCAATCCATCTCACTGAGGGTTCCCCTTGTTGTGGCTGACCCCCATACCAAACATGATGTCCATTTCTAGCGATTGATCTTCCCTGACGATGTTTCCAAAGTAAGCAAGCCAAAATCTCATCATTGTTGCTACTAAGGAACATTCTGGTTCTATTTCCTCTGAAACTGATTTATGGCAGTCCAAGGTACATTTAATATTCTTTGCCAACAGCACAATTTGAATGCATCAGTTCTTCTTCTGTCTTCCTTTTTCATTGTCCAGCTTTCAAGTGCATATGAGGTGATTGAAAAGATCATGGCTTAAGTCAGATACACCTTAGTTATCAAAATGACATCTTTGCTTTTTAACACTTTAAAGAAGTCTTTCAGAGCATGTTTGCCCAGTGTACTGTGTCATTTGATTTCATAGGACCAAAATATAGAAAGTCATGGTATTTTAACTATGTATTATATAACATACTATGCCAATATATAATAATATTTTCTCAACTAACATTTCCAAGTGTCTATTATTGAATCTGGCATAACATAAAAATACATTGTTATCAAATAATCACATTAAAAAGAACACAGCATTTGGTTTAATGACCCCCCCCTTTTTCAATTAATTATACGGGTCTTGTTTAGACAACTTTTGATTTATGAAAATAAAGCCAAGTTACGGGTAATGGACATATAATTTTAGTTAGCTTGTCTGTTTTGATTCATCCCTATAATCTCACCAGATATTGGCTAAGTTTCAAATTTAGTCAAAACATTTGTTACAAGTAGGATTAAAAAAAAAATTAACCTACTTTCGTTTATTCACAGCTTGATTAAACAGATAATTAAAAGTTACAGACACAGAGCCCTGCTACATTATTGTAGCTTGAATGAATTTGTGAAGTGGATTATTGTACATAATCTGGCAAAAGCTGAAGCAGCCACTGAGAGGAAGATGTACCAAGGTTCAATGAGTTCCTGTTTTTTGCATCTCTCTCCAAAAACTGTTCCCATTAGTTAATTTGAACAATCGTTGGGGAACTTGGAAAATTTATGAAGTCTATATGAGGCTGAAGGATTCTTTTGCCTCAACTCTCTTCACCTAGTGCTATTGCTCATTGTGCCATTTCAGAACAGAATTAATTACCAAGGAAATTATACTTTCTTTAAAGTCTTTTTTGTGATCTGAAATGGTAAATGTGATGAGAAAAATGAAAGACTCCAATCATAAACATTTTCTCAAGAGTGTCATTAGTGTTAGATGGTATATTGTACTAAAATGGTAAATTGTCACCAGGCAAATCAGATGTGTAGTCAGGTCTTTATGGTAAACCTTTTCTATTTGAAGTTCTATATGAATTTCAAAGTCTCTTGAGTTATTAGAAAGCATGAAGATTATAATACTTTAAGGATTGTTATGAGGGGTACATAAGACGATATACGTGATATTCCCTAGAATAGCCCTAACTCCAAACTCTTGCTAGGTTTCGTTCTTCCATGCGTTAGCTTGTGACAAATAACATGAAGTATGCAAAAAAAAAAAAGGAAAAATTTTATTGTGCGTTAGGTGAAAGTTTATGGCTCACGTTAGTTTCTCATTCAAAAATTTATATACATACTGTTTTGTGACATTGGTTGTAATACTCACAATGTGACAGCACTCTCCCCTTTTCCACCCCCGGTTCTGGGTTCCGGGTTCTGTGTTCCCAGTATCCGTTCGTCCAGTTCCTGTCCCTTCCTGCCTTCTCATCTTGCTTTTGGGCAGGAGTTGCCCATTTGGTCTTGGATACTTGATTGAACTAAGAAGCATGTTTTCCTCATCTGTTATTGTTTGTTTTATAGGTCTGTCTAATCTTTGTCTGAAAGGTGGGCTTTGGGAGTGGTTACAGTTCTGAGTTAGTGTCTGTGGGCCATAGTCTTGGGGGTTCCTCCAGTCTCTGTCAGACCAGTAAGTCTGGTCTTTTTTCCTTAGTTTTAATTTTATTCTACATTTTCCTCCTGCTCTGTCTGGGACCCAACAAAAAAAAAAAAAAAAACTTGTATTGATCACTCCCATGTGTTACTGTAAATCCCATGTGTTCACCTTTTTAAAACTTAGCAAGTAAAGTTGCTTTAGGTAACTGAAAGGATAAAATGAAGTAGTGTATATACAGCCGCCAGAAATTTTCCTGGCATTTTGCATTCACTCAAAATTATTTGCCTTAAAAATATAACTTCACATCTATTTTTATTATAAACAAGTCCAAGACTCTACATTATTCTACTTCCAGATTCCAGGAGAAATAAACTAAACATTGTAGATATCCCAATTTTCCATTGTGTCCTATTCTAGCACATATTAATTAAGAACCTACTACATGTCTACATTACTCTAGGCTTTAAAGATACTGTGATTGAACAAGACTGCTCTAATGAAACAGACATTCTACTTGGCCAGATGAATCATAAACACTGGATAATAAAATGCCGGGCAGTGAAAACTACCAAGAAGAAAGTTAAATAGACTAAAGGTTAAAAGATGGCTTATTTGATGTTGATGGTGAGGTGGTGAGAGACTTATAAGGTGATCTAGAAATGATAGGGATATTTCCATATTAATTACAAAATTTAATGTAATTCCAGTGAAAATCCCAATGTGATATATACAAAGCGATTCCAAAGTCAATCAGAAAGAATAGTCAAACACTGAAAAGGCAAATAATGGCCTACTAAAACAAAAAAAAAACCTAAACCCATGCCACTGAGTCAATTCCGATGTCTAGGGACCCTATAGGACAGAGTAGAACTGCCCCATAGAGTTTCCAAGGACTGCTTGGTGGATTTGAACTGCTGACCTTTTGGTTAGCAGCTGTAGCTCTTAAGCACTATGCCACCAGAGTTTCTGATTGCCTACTAGAATATATAAATACCATATTTTTACACAAATAATGTGCACCTTCTACTTTTGTTTGCAACCTCATTTCCCTCCCCAAGGTATCTTTGTAAGAGTGCTATGTTAATTTTTTTACAGCAACACATTAAAAAAAAAAAAAAAAAAAAAACTTGGCATAGCGGTGCTTACAAAAATACTTCATGGGGGAGAGTGCAGTTGGCAAACAAACATAGGAGTACATTATTTGCATAAAAATACAGCATATAAATATAAACGCACACACAAGCACAAGCAGAGTCTCATGCCTGTGATGCTGGCCAATAAAACTCTCCAGTTTCCGAAAACTTGGGTCACTCCACTTCCCTATATTATTTCAGTTACCCAGTGACAAAGAGAACATTTAAGGTTTGGTAGAGCACATAACGGACTGTTAATAACATTTAATTCACTTTGATTAAGTAATTACATCTATGAATTTGTATGAGATTATGAACAGAGCTAATAGACATAATTATGCATGAAACTGCCGTCAATATTACTGTTGGTTATTTTTGTCATTTTCTCAATGCAGTTTGTAAATCAACAAAAAATTGATTATGTAAACATTAAAATTTTCAATTTGAAAAATAGTGAATGACATGAAGATGCTCATGAAATGTTAAAAGAAAAATCAATATCCAAAAATGACCACTGAGAAGATTTGGTTGTGCATATTTGCATATGTTGTTGGGTGTCATTGTGCCGATTCTGACTCATAGTGGCCCCATTGTGACAGAGTAGAACTGCTCCACAGGATTTTCTAGACCATAATCTTTACAGAAACAGACTGCCACACCTTTCTCTGAACCAACTGGAAGTCTGGTTCAAACCACTAACATTTTGGTTAGCAGCCCAGCGCTTAACTTTTGCAGCACCAGGGCTCTCTATATTACATATATTCGTGTTCATATTTCTATATGCATAAAGTCCTAATATACGTTTTATTTGTCACCCTCTTTGTTCATTTGGAGCCCTAGTGGTGTTGTGGCTAAGTGTTAAGCTGCTAACCAAAAGGTTGACAGTTAGAATCCGCCAGCCACTCCTTGGAAATCTTATGGGGCAGTTCTAATCTGTCCTATACTGTTGCTTTGAGCCCAAATTGACTCAATGGCAGTGAGTTTTTGGTTTATTTACCAATCAGTGCTAAGTCTCCATTGGGGTGAAGAGTAAAGATGATGCACGTCAAGCACTTAGTTTTCTTTCTTGAAGAAAGTTCCGTACTCGTAAAACAAATCATTGCCTTTGAGTCGATTTGGACTCATAGTGACCTTACGAGACAGCACAGAACTGCTCCCACAGGGTTTCCAAGGCTGTAATCTTTACCGAAGCAGACTGCCACGTCTTCCTCTGCAGAACAGCTGGTGGGTTCGAACCACTGGCATTTTGGTTAGCAGCTGACTGCTTAACCGCTGTGTCACCAGTGGTACTTCTTGAAGAGAATAAGCTTTCTAAATTTTAAGTTATTCCTACTGTTGCTCATGATGATGTACATCTTCGTATTCTATTGTAATATAATCAAATTTCTTTTTCCTTGATAGTTTTGGCTGCCCAGGCACTCGGAACTAAGAATTGTTCAGATGAAGTAAACTAACTCATCTCATAATTATGTACTTCCATTAAATGTATGTGCAATCATCTATATAACTTTTGGCTGCATTTAATCAAAAACTGAATAAAGTGGCTTAATGAAATAGAGATACCTGTTTCTCACAGAGTAAGAACTTCAGAGGCAGGCAGTTTTTATTTTTATACCACTATGCCACAAGGGACACCATCTTCTTTTTTTTGTTTGTTTGTGGCTTGTATCCTAATGTTATTGTGAATGACTGCTGTATCTTGTGATCACAATTGAACAGGAAGTAGAAAGAAATTAATGTTGCATTATAGCTTTCTTTTTTTTTCAAAAACAGGAAACTGATAGCTTCTCCAGAAATCTCAGAGTAGATTCTTATTTGCATGTGATTATCCTTGACAGGGTAATATTTGCAAAAGGGCATTTTTCTTTTCTTTTAAAATTTAATTAACATTTTCATTATGAATTATTATGAATTCAATTATGAAATATTCCAAATGTATGCAGGAGTACATAAGATAAAGTAACACACCTATGTACCCACCATCCAGATTTTGCCATGTTTGCTTTTGAATTTGATGATGTCAAGTTATGGTGAAAATGTGGCATGCAGGTGTGACACTGGGATTAGTACGCTAGTGGGAGTATGAACTGATACCACCACTTTAAAGAGAGACTTCAGGCAATTCAAACAAAATTAAAGATGAAGATGCCTACACCTTACAACTGAGAAACTTCATTTCTAGGTATATTCCAGGTGGACACTTTTCTAACTGTCCCCAAAATGGGATCCGTTGGAAATGAAGATGGGTATCATGAATGCTAGAGAGACGTGAGCAGATAGAACTGGTATAGAATCATGATACTCCCACTTACAGAGACTTGTAGGAAGATGTTCTAGTTACTTTGGACCAATTTTCTAATCTATTAAATGATGAAATAATAACTTATCTCTGTATGGTTATGAAAAATTAATAAGACAATGTCAATCATCTAGGGAAGTACCTGATTCACAGTAAGTATTCGTATTATTGTTCTGATTCATATGAAGGGTTTGGCTACCAGGGTTAGGATATAAGGGCTTATGTGTGTTAAATATGTTTTTGGTAGTAAGTAAGGTTGAAATTAATAAAAATAAAGAAGTATTCTAAAATAAGTGAGTTTTTAAAAGCATATGACTTGTCAAGACAAATTTTTTTTTTTATTACTTTTCTAGACAATGTAATTAAGAACTAGTCTTAAATACATTGAGCTTTTAACAGTCTGGTAAGAATGCACTGTTATAAAATATTGAAATGACACCCATTTGTATTTTTTTTCTATTTAAAAGAATACTTTTTTGCCATGTAGGGAAATATACTAGTTTAAAATATATATTATATTAATATGCATTATCATTCAAATTTTAGTGGAGAGTTAGTTATTACATGGAGGTATTTACATAGCATGTGTTTATCAATATCATTTGACAAGCGTAAGTCAAATTCACAGTACATATCAGTTGTCAATGAAAATTATATATATAACTTGGATTCTGAATGAAGAAAAGTTTATGTTTTCTTAACTCCCCATGGATAGAACCTTGGTGGTCTTTTATTAAGGATTCTTATGCCTTCAGAAAATGGTCTCACATAATTGAGCTAAAACAGCATCCAGTGAGAGAGGACAGAAAAAGTCACAAAGTGATATAGCCTTTCTAAAGTGTAGAGCTGCTTGTTTCTATTGATTCTCCCTTTATTCTTATCAGATTGACTCAGAAAATGAAAATGGAACACAAGAAAGTAAAAAGGTAATAAAGAAATAGAGAAGAAGAAATTAGATATTGCCAGTGGTTTCACCTGTTTCCATTATCTCTAGCATTGTTTGAATCCCATAATACTTTATATTTACACTGCAGAATTTGCTATAGTCTTCTGTGTTTCCTAGTTAGCCCCTTCTTCTACTAGGTCAAGAACTCTCATTCTTTTTGTATTATCCAATGCCTAAGCTAAGGACGTGAGCACAGCAGAATCTCATAAAAGTTTATTGAATGTAATTCACATCCCTGAATCTATATCATCTAGACACACAGCTAACTTTTTACATTCTAGTTTCTTCCTTTTTTTTCTACTATTCTGGGATCGCAGCCCATTTGCCTTGGTGATACTTTGGAAAGAATATCGATGACTCATTTCCCTCTGAGCTCACCTTGCTGAATGTTCTAAACTACCACTTCATGCCTTCTGCTTGCATCATCTTCTTTTTGTCTCAGTCAATTCCATCATCTTCTTTTTCAATTACAAAATCCTAGGTCACACAGACTACATTCCATAGAGTTTCTGCTTACTTCCAGGAATGTCTATAATAAAAATGAATGTGGCTCCTTTCAAATGAATTATTTTATATCCATTTAGTGAAGAATTCCCTTATTGACCTCTTATTAAAAGTCCTTCTAGTCCTCAGTAATTCTTTGTGCCTCTGTGTACTCAGAATAAAGGTGAATCATCAAGCTTTCTTTATTCTATTTTTTTTAAGTAAGTATGCAGATGTAAAGATTGCAGAGAGAATGGCCAATTTCATTTTCAAGATTAGGCAGTATTTACCCTGACATTTGTTTCTGTGGTTATATTTAGCCAAGAAGAAACCAAACAGTGTCAGTCTTATATGATCAGCACCACTAGACTACAGTTCAAAATCTATTATTGTGTGAAATTGGAAAAGCCATTTTATTTTTGGGGGGGAGGCTTAACTTTCATGTAAAACATGAAAAATTTATGTACATTTAAAAAATTCTGTATTAAACTGATTCAAGCTTAACACAAGAAGCATAAACATTCACATTTTGAAGGCTAAGCAGTGAGTAATTCTCAAAGTCATTAAATCATACAATATCAGAGTTGGAGGGAAACTTAATGATCCTTTAGTCTAGCCTTCCTTCCCAGGGCAGAGACCTCACATTAACATCCATACTAGGGGGTCATTTTCTAGCTGTCAAATATGTCCTGCAATAATAAGTTTACTACAGCAAACCTTAACCTGTTCCAGTGTTGGACAGGACAATTTATCAGAAAATCTTTATATCTAATACTTATGTTCTTAACTCCTACCCATTTTTCTTAAGAGTCTGTTGTCATTAGGTACTGTCTAGTTGGTTCTGATTCATAGCAACCCTATGTACAACAAAATGAAACACTGCTAGGTCCTGCGCCATCCTCACAATCGTTGTTATGTTTGAGCTAATTGTTGCAGCCACTGTGTCAATCCATCTCGTTGAGCGTCTTCCTCTTTTTTGCTGACCCTCTGCTTTATCAAGCATGATATCCTTCTCCAGGGATTGGTTCCTCCCGATAACATGTCCAAAGTACAGGAGACGAAGTCTCACCATTCTAGCTTCTAAGGAACACTGTAGCTGTATTTCTTCCAAGACAAACTTGTTCATTCTTCTAGAAGCACATGATATATTCATTACTCTTTGCCAACACCATAATTCGAAAGCATCGATTCTTTGGTGTTCCTTACTCATTGTCCAGCTTTCACATGCATATAAGGTGATTGAAAATATCATGGCTTGGGTCAGGCACACGTTAGTCCTCAAAGTGACATCTTTTAACACTTTAAAGAGGTCTTTTGCAGCCTATTTGCCCATCATTTGATTTCCTGACTGCTGCTTCCCTGGGCATAGATTGTGGATCCAAGTAAATGAAATCATTGACAGCATCAATCTTTTCTACGTTTATCATAATATTGCTTATAGGTCCAGTTGTGAGGATTTTTTTTTTTTTTTTATGTTGAGTTGTAATCCATACTGAAGGCTGTGGTCCTTGATCTTTATTAGTAAGTGCTTCAAGTCCTCTTCACTTTCAGCAAGCAAGGTTGTGTCAACTGC
Organism: Elephas maximus indicus; assembly: GCF_024166365.1. Lineage (NCBI taxonomy): Eukaryota > Metazoa > Chordata > Mammalia > Proboscidea > Elephantidae > Elephas > Elephas maximus. The sequence goes on along the minus strand of NC_064829.1, from coordinate 73,781,123 downwards.
ATAACACAGGTTGTTAATGAGTCTTCCTCCAATCCTGATGCCCCGTTCTTCTTCATATAGTCCAGCTTCTTGGATTATTTGCTCAACATACAGATTGAATTTAAGTATGGTGAAACAATGAAGCCCTGACACATACCTTCCTTCATGTTAAAGCACACAGTATCCGCTTGTTCTGTCCAAACGACTGCCTCTTCCTTTGGACAGGTTCTGCATAAGCACAGTTAAGTGTTCTGGAATTCCCATCCTTTGGAATGTTATCGATAATTTGTTATGATCCATATGGTCGAATGGCTTTACATAGTTAGTAAAACACAGGTGAACACCTTTCTGGTATTCTCTGCTTTCAGCCAAGGTCCATCTGACATTAGCAGTGATATCCCTGGTTCCACATCCTCTTCTGAATCCGGCTTGAATTTCTGGTAGTTTGAATGACCTTTAGCAAAATTTTACTTGCATATGATATTCATCATATTGTTTGATAATTTCACCATTTTGTTAAATCACCTTTCTTCGGAATGGGCACAAATGTGAATTTCTTTCAGTAGGTTGGCCAGGTAGCTGTCTTGCAAATTTCTTGGCATAGATGAATGAGCACCTCCAGTACTGCATCTGTTTGTTGAAACATCTCAATTGGAATTCTGTCAATTCCTGAAGCCTTGTTTTTTGCCAATGCCTTCAGTGCGGCTTGGACTTCTTCCTTCAATACCATCGATTCCTGGTGTATGCTACCTCCTGAAATTGTTGAATGTGGATCAATTCTCTTTGGGATACTGACTCTGTGTATTCCTTCTATCTACTTTTTTTTTTTTTTTTTTATAATAACTTTTATTAAGCTTCAAGTGAACGTTTACAAATCCAATCAGTCTGTCACATATAAGTTTACATACATCTCACTCCCTACTCCCACTTACTCTCCCCGTCTTGAGTCAGCCCTTTCAGTCTCTCCTTTCTTGACAATTTTGCCGGCTTCCCTCTCTCTCTATCCTCCCATCCCCCCTCCAGACAAGAGTTGCCAACACAATCTCAAGTGTACACCTGATATAATTAGCTCACTCTTCATCAGCGTCTCTCTCCCACCCGCTGACCAGTCCCTTTCATGTCTGATGAGTTGTCTTCAGGGATGGTTCCTGTCCTGTGTCAACAGAAGGTCTGGAGAGCATGACCGCCGGGATTCCTCCAGTCTCAGTCAGACCATTAAGTTTGGTCTTCTTATGAGAATTTGGGGTCTGCATCCCACTGCTCTCCTGCTCCCTCAGGGGTCCTCTGCTGAGCTCCCTGTCAGGGCAGTCATCGATTGTGGCCGGGCACCAACTAGTTCTTCTGGTCTCAGGATGATGTAGGTCTCTGGTTCATGTGGCCCTTTCTGTCTCTTGGGCTCTTAGTTGTCATGTGGGCTTGGTGTTCTTCATTTTCCTTTGCTCCAGGTGGGTTGAGACCAATTGCTGCATCTTAGATGGCTGCTTGTTAGCATTTAAGACCCCAGACGCCACATTTCAAAGTGGGATGCAGAATGATTTCATAATAGAATTATTTTGCCAATTGACTTAGAAGTCCCCGCAAACCATGTTCCCCAGACCCCCGCGCTTGCTCCGCTGAGCTTTGAAGCATTCATTTTATCCCGGAAACTTCTTTGCTTTTGGTCCAGTCCAATTGAGCTGACCTTCCATGTATTGAGTGTTGTCTTTCCCTTCACCTAAAGCAGTTCTTATCTACTGATTAATCAATAAAAAAACCCTCTCCCACCCTCCCTCCCTCCCCCCCTCGTAACCACAAAAGTATGTGTTCTTCTCAGGTTTACTATTTCTCAAGATCTTATAATAGTGGTCTTATACAGTATTTGTCCTTTTGCCTCTGACTCATTTCGCTCAGCATAATGCCTTCCAGGTTCCTCCATGTTATGAAATGTTTCAGAGATTCGTCACTGTTCTTTATCGATGCGTAGTATTCCATTGTGTGAATATACCACAATTTATTTACCCATTCATCCGTTGATGGACACCTTGGTTGCTTCCAACTTTTTGCTATTGTAAACAGAGCTGCAATAAACATGGGTGTGCATATATCTGTTTGTATGAAGGCTCTTGTATCTCTAGGGTATATTCCGAGGAGTGGGATTTCTGGGTTGTATGGTAGTTCTATTTCTAACTGTTTAAGATAACGCCAGATAGATTTCCAAAGTGGTTGTACCATTTTACATTCCCACCAGCAGTGTATGAGAGTTCCAATCTCTCCGCAGCCTCTCCAACATTTATTATTTTGTGTTTTTTGGATTAATGCCAGCCTTGCTGGTGTGAGATGGAATCTCATCGTAGTTTTAATTTGCATTTCTCTAATGGCTAATGATCGAGAGCATTTTCTCATGTATCTGTTGGCTGCCTGAATATCTTCTTTAGAGAAATGTGTGTTCATATCCTTTGCCCACTTCTTGATTGGGTTGTTTGTCTTTTTGTGGTTGAGTTTTGACAGAATCATATAGATTTTAGAGATCAGGCGCTGGTCGGAGATGTCATAGCTGAAAATTCTTTCCCAATCTGTAGGTGGTCTTTTTACTCTTTTGGTGAAGTCTTTAGATGAGCATAGGTGTTTGATTTTTAGGAGCTCCCAATTATCGGGTTTCTCTTCATCATTTTTGGTAATGTTTTGTATTCTGTTTATACCTTGTATTAGGGCTCCTAGGGTTGTCCCAATTTTTTCTTCCATGATCTTTATCGTTTTAGTCTTTATGTTTAGGTCTTTGATCCACTTGGAGTTAGTTTTTGTGCATGGTGTGAGGTATGGGTCCTGTTTCATTTTTTTGCAAATGGATATCCAGTTATGCCAGCACCATTTGTTAAAAAGGCTGTCTTTTCCCCAGTTAATTGACACTGGTCCTTTGTCAAATATCAGCTGCTCATACGTGGATGGATCTATGTCTGGGTTCTCAATTCTGTTCCATTGGTCTATGTGTCTGTTGTTGTACCAATACCAGGCTGTTTTGACTACTGTGGCTGTATAATAGGTTCTGAAGTCAGGTAAGGTGAGGCCTCCCACTTTCTTCTTCTTTTTCAGTAGTGCTTTGCTTATCCGGGGCTTTTTTCCCTTCCATATGAAATTGGTGATTTGTTTCTCTATCCCCTTAAAATATGACATTGGAATTTGGATCGGAAGTGCGTTAAATGTATAGATGGCTTTTGGTAGAATAGACATTTTTACTATGTTAAGTCTTCCTATCCATGAGCAAGGTATGTTTTTCCACTTAAGTATGTCCTTTTGAATTTCTTGTAGTAGAGCTTTGTAGTTTTCTTTGTATAGGTCTTTTACATCCTTGGTAAGATTTATTCCTAAGTATCTTATCTTCTTGGGGGCTACCGTGAATGGTATTGATTTGGTTATTTCCTCTTCGGTGTTCTTTTTGTTGATGTAGAGGAATCCAAGTGATTTTTGTATGTTTATTTTATAACCTGAGACTCTGCCAAACTCTTCTATTAGTTTCAGTAGTTTTCTGGAGGATTCCTTAGGGTTTTCTGTGTATATAATCATGTCATCTGCAAATAGTGATAACTTTACTTCTTCCTTGCCAATCCGGATACCTTTTATTTCTTTGTCTAGCCTGATTGCCCTGGCTAAGACTTCCAACACGATGTTGAATAAGAGCGGTGATAAAGGGCATCCTTGTCTGGTTCCCGTTCTCAAGGGAAATGCTTTCAGGTTCTCTCCATTTAGAGTGATATTGGCTGTTGGCTTTGCATAGATGCCCTTTATTATGTTGAGGAATTTTCCTTCAATTCCTATTTTGGTAAGAGTTTTTATCATAAATGGGTGTTGGACTTTGTCAAATGCCTTTTCTGCATCAATTGATAAGATCATGTGGTTTTTGTCTTTTGTTTTATTTATGTGATGGATTACATTAATGGATTTTCTGATATTAAACCAGCCTTGCATACCTGGTATAAATCCCACTTGATCAGGGTGAATTATTTTTTTGATGTGTTGTTGGATTCTATTGGCTAGAATTTTGTTGAGGATTTTTGCATCAATGTTCATGAGGGATATAGGTCTATAATTTTCTTTTTTTGTAATGTCTTTACCTGGTTTTGGTATCAGGGAGATGGTGGCTTCATAGAATGAGTTGGGTAGTATTCCGTCATTTTCTATGCTTTGGAATACCTTTAGTAGTAGTGGTGTTAACTCTTCTCTGAAAATTTGGTAGAACTCTGCAGTGAAGCCGTCCGGGCCAGGACTTTTTTTTGTTGGGAGTTTTTTGATTACCGTTTCAATCTCTTTTTTTGTTATGGGTCTATTTAGTTGTTCTACTTCTGAATGTGTTAGTTTAGGTAGGTAGTGTTTTTCAAGGAATTCATCCATTTCTTCTAGGTTTTCAAATTTGTTAGAGTACAATTTTTCATAATAATCTGAAATGATTCTTTTAATTTCATTTGGTTCTGTTGTGATGTGGTCCTTCTCATTTCTTATTCGGGTTATTTGTTTCCTTTCCTGTATTTCTTTAGTCAGTCTAGCCAATGGTTTATCAATTTTGTTAATTTTTTCAAAGAACCAGCTTTTGGCTTTGTTAATTCTTTCAATTGTTTTTCTGTTCTCTAATTCATTTAGTTCAGCTCTAATTTTTATTATTTGTTTTCTTCTGGTGCCTGATGGATTCTTTTGTTGCTCACTTTCTATTTGTTCAAGTTGTAGGGACAGTTCTCTGATTTTGGCTCTTTCTTCTTTTTGTATGTGTGCATTTATTGATATAAATTGACCTCTGAGCACTGCTTTTGCTGTGTCCCAGAGGTTTTGATAGGAAGTATTTTCATTCTCGTTGCTGTCTATGAATTTCCTTATTCCCTCCTTGATGTCTTCTATAACCCAGTCTTTTTTCAGGAGGGTATTGTTCATTTTCCAAGTATTTGATTTCTTTTCCCTCGTTCTTCTGTTATTGATCTCTAGTTTTATTGCCTTGTGGTCTGAGAAGATGCTTTGTAATATTTCGATGTTTTGGACTCTGCAAAGGTTTGTTTTATGACCTAATATGTGGTCTATTCTAGAGAATGTTCCATGTGCGCTAGAAAAAAAAGTATATTTTGCAGCAGTTGGGTGGAGAGTTCTGTATAAGTCAATGAGGTCAAGTTGGTTGATTGTTGTAATTAGATCTTCCGTGTCTCTGTTGAGCTTCTTACTGGATGTCCTGTCCTTCTCCGAAAGGGGTGTGTTGAAGTCTCCTACTATAATTGTGGAGGTATCTATCTCGCTTTTCAGTTCTGTTAAAATTTGATTTATATATCTTGCAGCCCTGTCATTGGGTGCGTAAATATTTAATATGGTTATGTCTTCCTGATCAATTGTCCCTTTTATCATTATATAGTGTCCTTCTTTATCCTTTGTGGTGGATTTAAGTCTAAAGTCTATTTTGTCAGAAATTAATATTGCTACTCCTCTTCTTTTTTGCTTATTGTTTGCTTGATATACTTTTTTCCATCCTTTGAGTTTTAGTTTGTTTGTGTCTCTAAGTCTAAGGTGTGTCTCTTGTAGGCAGCATATAGATGGATCGTGTTTCTTTATCCAGTCTGTGACTCTCTGTCTCTTTATTGGTGCATTTAGTCCATTTACATTCAGGGTAATTATAGATAAATAAGTTTTTAGTGCTGTCATTTTGATGCCTTTTTATGTGTGTTGTTGACAATTTCATTTTTCCACATACTTTTTTGTGCTGAGGCGTTTTTCTTAGTAAATTGTGAGATCCTCACTTTCATAGTGTTTGACTTTATGTTAGTTGAGTCGTTACGTTTTTCTTGGTTTTTGTCTTGAGTTATAGAGTTGTTATACCTTTTTGTGGTTACCTCATTATATACCCCTATTTTTCTAAGTAAAAACCTAACTTGTATTGTTCTATATCGCCTTGTATCACTCTCCATATGGCAGTTCAGTGCCTCCTGTATTTAGTCCCTCTTTTTGATTATTGTGATCTTTTACCTATTGACTTCCATGATTCCCTGTTATGTGTATTTTTTTTTAATTAATCTTAATTTGTTTGTTTTTGTGATTTCCCTATTTGAGTTGATATCAGGACGTTCTGTTTTGTGACCTTGTGTTGTGCTGATATCTGATATTATTGGTTCTCTGACCAAACAATATCCTTTAGTATTTCTTGTAGCTTTGGTTTGGTTTTTGCAAATTCTCTAAACTTGTGTTTGTCTGTAAATATCTTAATTTCGCCTTCATATTTCAGAGAGAGTTTTGCTGGATATATGATCCTTGGTTGGCAGTTCTTCTCCTTCAGTGTTCTGTATATGTCGTCCCATTCCCTTCTTGCCTGCATGGTTTCTGCTGAGTAGTCAGAACATATTCTCATTGATTCTCCCTTGAAGGAAACCTTTCTTTTCTCCCTGGCTGCTTTTAAAATTTTCTGTTTATCTTTGGTTTTGGTGAGTTTGATGATAATATGTCTTGGTGTTTTTCTTTTTGGATCAATCTTAAATGGGGTTCGATGAGCATCTTGGATAGATATCCTTTCGTCTTTCATGATGTCAGGGAAGTTTTCTGTCAGAAGTTCTTCAACTATTTTCTCTGTGTTTTCTGTCCCCCCTCCCTGTTCTGGGACTCCAATCACCCGCAGGTTATCCTTCTTGATAGAGTCCCACATAATTCTTAGGGTTTCTTCATTTTTTTTAATTCTTTTATCTGATTTTTTTTCAGCTATGTTGGTGTTGATTCCCTGGTCCTCCAGATGTCCCAGTCTGCATTCTAATTGCTCGAGTCTGCTCCTCTGACTTCCTAGTGTGTTGTCTAATTCTGTTATTTTATTGTTAATCTTTTGGATTTCTACATGTTGTCTCTCTATGGATTCTTGCAACTTATTAATTTTTCCAGTATGTTCTTGAATAATCTTTTTGAGTTCTTCAACAGTTTTATCAGTGTGTTCCTTGGCTTTTTCTGCAGATATCCTAATTTCATTTGTGATATCATTAAGCATTCTGTAAATTAGTTTTTTATATTCTGTATCTGATAATTCCAAAATTGTATCTTCATTTGGGAAAGATTTTGATTCTTTTGTTTGGGGAGTTGGAGAAGCTGTCACGGTCTGCTTCTTTAAGTGGTTTGATATGGATTGTTGTCTCCGAGCCATCACTGGGAAACTAGTTTTTCCAGAAAATCCGCTAAAAAAAAACTGCAGTCAGATCCCTATCAGAGTTCTCCCTCTGGCTCAGGCTATTCAGATGTTAATGAAGCCGCCTGGGGAGGGTGGGGGAGGGAACAGAGAGATAGGAGAGTAGCACCTCAGAATATAGCCAGAGTTGCTTGTCTTGCTTGGAAAGACTATTATATCTGAGATTCCCGCGGGCGCGTCGCCTATGTGTGCTGTCTGTGTGGAGATTGCCCCCGGGGGGTCTGGCCCGCTGGAGTCACGGTCAGATCCTCCGCTTCCAGCCCCACGCCCAGCGTCAAGGCTCCCCTACTGGGACGGTGCACTCTCGACTCCAAAATCAGTCGCTGCCTCCCGGGGACTTCTCGTCCCTCCAGCCGCGTGGCCGTGCCGCCCCCATGAACCAGGTGGGCCCCCTCCCGGGGTTAGTTCAGATGGGTGGAGTAGCTCCCCGTGCTTGTGCCGCGACCGAGTGTCCCGGCTGGAACGCTGTTCTCCCCGCTCCAATACCAGTCGCTGCCTCCCGGGGACTTCTTCTACCGGCTGCGTCCCACGCCGCCCGCGCGACCCGGATGGTCACCTTCCCGGGGTTAGTTCAGGGGGTGGAGCAACTCTCCGTGTTTATGGCGTACCTGCGTGCAGTCCAAATCCCTGTGGGACGGTTCCCCGGCTCGGGTGCTGCTCTTTCTGCTCCAAGATCAGTCACTGCCTCCCGGGGACTTCTCCTAACGGCTGCGTCCCACGCCGCCCGTGGAACCGGCTAGTCCCCCTCCCGGGGTTAGTTCAGGGGGGTGGAGCAGGTCTCTGTGCTTGTGCCGTACCTGACTGGTATGCTGGCTCCAGGCTCTGGAAACAATCGCTGCTTCCCCGTATTAGTTCGTTCTCCGTCTCTAAATCTGTGTTTGTTGTTCAGGGTTCGTAGATTGTTATGTATGTGATCGATTCACTTGTTTTTCCGTGTCTTTGTTGTAAGAGGGATCCGAGGTAGCGTCTGCCTAGTCCGCCATCTTGGCTCCGCCTTCTTCTATCTACTTTTGATGCTTCCTTAGTTATTCAATATTTTTCCCATGGAATGTAACTAGAGGCTTGAATTTTTTCTTCAGTTCTTTCAGCTTGAGAAATGTTGAGCATGTTCTTCCCTTTTGGTTTTCTAACTCAAGGTCTTTGTACATTTCATTATAATATTTTACTTTGTCTTCTAGAGCTGCCCTTTGAATTTTCTATTCAGATCTTTTACTTCATCATTTTTTTCCATTCACTTTAGCTACTCTACGTTCAAGAGCAACTTTCAGAGTCTCTTCTGGCATCCATTTTGATCTTTTCTTTCTTTCCTTTCTTCTTAATGAACTTTTGCTTTCTTCATGAATGATATACTTAATATCTTCCCACAACTCCTCTGGTCTTCAGTGATTACTGTCAAATTATCAAATCTATTTTTGAGATGGTCTCCAAACTCAGGTGGAATATATTCAAGGTCTTATTTTGTCTCTCTTGAACTTTTAAAAATTTTTCTCAGCTTCAACTTGAACTTGCGTATGAGTAATTGATGGTCTGTCCCGCAGTCGGCCCCTGGCCTTATTCTGACTGAGATATTGAGCTTTTCTATCATCTCTTTCCACAAATGTAGTTGATTTGATTCCTTTGTTTTCCATCTGGTGATGTTTATGTGTATATTTGTCATTTAAGTTGTTGAAAAAAGGTATTTGCAATGAAGAAGTTGTTGGTCCTACAAAATTCTGTCATGTGATCTCAGGTGTTGTTTCTATCACCAAGGCCATATTTTCCAACTACCAATTCTTCTTCACTTTGAACTTTTGCATTCCAATCACCAGTAGTTATCAATGCATCTTGATTGCATTTTGATCAATTTCACACTGCAAAATTTGGTAAAAATCTTTAATTTCTTTATCTTTGGCATTAGGGTTGGTTGGTGCATAAATTTGAATAATGGTCACATTAACTGGTCTTCTTGTAGGCGTATGGATATTATCCTATCACTGACAGCATTGTACTTCAGGATAGATCTTGAAATGTTCTTTTTGATGACGAGCACAATGCCATTCCTCTTCAATCTGTCATTCCTGGCATAGCAGACCATATGATTGTCTGATTTAAAGTGGCCAGTACCAGTCCATTTCGGCTCACTAATGCCTAGGATATTGATCTTTATGTGGTCCATATCATTTTTGATGACTGCCAATTTTCCTAGATTCATACTTCATACATTTCACATTCCTATAAATGCGTGTTTGCAGCTGTTTCTTCTCATTTTGAATCAGACCACATCAACAAATGAGGTTCCCGAAAGCTTGACTCCATCTATGTAATTAAAGTCAACTCTACTTTGAGGAGACAGCTCTTCCCCAGTTGTATTTTGAGTACCTTCCAACCTGAGGGTCTCATCTTCTGGCACTATATCAGACAATGTTCCATCGATATTCCTAAGTTTTTCACTAGCCATTTTTTCAGAAGTAGACTGCTAGATCCTTCTTCCTAATCTATCTTAGTCTGGAAGCTCTGCTGAAACCTGTCTTCCAAGGGGGACCCTGCTGGTATTTGAAATGCCTTTGGCAAAGCTTCCAGTATCACAGCAACATGCAAGTCACCACAGAATGGCAAACTGACAGACACATGGTGATAAAAGAGTCTAGAGACGAAAGAATATTCCCCTAGAACTGTGGAATAAGGTTCAGGATCATCACCTTGGGCAGGTAAGAATTCAAAAGGGACCATTTTAGCCATTATCTGGAAGGCAGAATTTGAAGAATCATGTACCCACAAGATTCCATGCCCTATTCCCCAGGACTGAGAATGTGATGAGACATTGAGATATCATGGTAGAGATTAGATTGTGTTATGTTGCAGAGTTGACTTTAAAACAAGAGTGTTCAAGTGGACCTAACCTAATCCTATAAACCCTTATAAGGGGAGAGGTTTTAAACTCGTTGCAGAATGTGAAGTGAAAGAGATTCACACCTTGAGAAGGTCTCAGGATACTCTTGCTGGCTTTGTGAGAAGAAATACACATGGCTCCTAAGAGCAGAGAGAGACCCTTGTTTATAGTCAGCAAGAAAATGGAGACCCAGGTTTTACAACAAGAAACTGACTTCTACCAACAACCTGAATGAGCTTGTAAGTGAATTTCTCCTGAGAACCTCTAGATGAAAAATGATCCCAGCCAAAACTTGAAATTATTGTTCTATTGTTGTTTTAAAGAATAATAGTTGTTCATATTCATTTTCTCTATCGCTCTTCATTTCTTCATCCATCTCTGAGCTTTGTACTAGAAGCAATTTCGTTTCCCAGAAGATTCTATATCCTCTAATATTTTCATTAACGTATGTATGCTGGTAACAAAATGTTAAGGTACTATATTTTCCTGCAAAAATCTTAATTTCATTTACATTTCCCCAATATTTTATTATAAAAGTTTTCAAGGAAAGAAAATTTAAGTGATTTTACAGGGAACACCATGGTCCTACCACCTTGATTCTGCCATTAATAATTTTACTGCATTTACTTTCACACATATCTGTCTATTCATGCACTATCCACCCATCAATCCGCTTAATATTTTTCATGGATTTTAAAGTAAATTTTAGACAGTAGCACCCCTCTCCCTTAAATATTTCAGCATGCATATTTTTAGCTACAGTTCAATATTTGTTAAGACTTAATTCTGTAGATGGAAAATTAGCAAACAATGCAACACACAAATATTTTGGTTATATATATATATATATTTTCTTAATTACTCTGTTTATGTGTTTATTCCCCCTCCCCAAAGAATCAACTTTTAGATTGATAAATTTCCTCCCTTGTTTGTTTTCTGTTTTGTTGATTTCTGTTGTTATCTTTATTATATCCTTCCTTCTATTACTTCAGGTCTACTTTGTCCTTTTTTTTTTTTTTTTTCTAAGCTTATATCTTAGGCCACTGATTTTGTTTACCTTTCTTTTTTTCTCATATAATCATTTAAAGCTATAAACCTCTAGCCACTGTTTTAGTTCCATCCCTTCAAATTTTGATGTATTTTCATTATGATTCAGTAAAAAATATTTTCTAGTTCCCTTGCAATTTATTCTTTAACCCACAAGTTGTTTAGAAATGTGTTGTTTCATTTCTAAATATTTGTTTTTATCCTAGGAATCTTATTATTACTGATTTCTAATTTAACCCATTGCAGTCATTATTGGGACCTTCTTCCCTATAAGAATTTCATCATTATCTGGAACAAGTTGGGTAATTCACAGAAAATAAGTGGAGGACTTCTGCTTACCAGAGGTTAATAGCTTTATTTTCAAACTTGTAATAGTCCCTTGAAATCTGTCAACAGTCTGTTTGCTTGCAGTCAGCAGGAGACTAGAATTGTTGCCAAAGCTGAGAATAATATGCCTAAAACCAGCTTGCCTGGAAGCACCACATGGTTTCCTCAGCATCATTCTGGAACACTACAAGGTTCCATTTTTCTTGAGAGACAGAATTTTACCTCATTCTAGAGTGTATGATGACATTTCTGACTCTTCTGTTTCTTAAAAACAGTCCTTTTTTCTCCAGGATAAACAGAATTGTTTCTTAAAAATGAAAAGTTTCTGCAGGATACTTCTGCTTTATTCCCTACCAAAGTGTTTAAGTCAATGAGACACATAAATTTTCTGGCCAGGCAATTGATGTGTTGGATGGTACAAGGTTGGGCAGTGTTATTGATTGACTTGTATACCCCCTAAAATATGTTGAAGTCCTTAATGCCTGTACCTGTGAAACTCACCCTGTTTAGAAACAGGGGTTTTCTTTTCTTATGTTAAAGAGGTCATACCAGAGTAGGGTGGGTCCTAAATCTAATCACTGCTAAGTGGTATCTTATAAAAAGAACAGAACATACACAGAGGTAGGCACACACAGGAGAAGATGCCATATGAAGATGGAGGCAAAGAGTCAACAAGCCCAGGAACTCCAAGAATTGCCAGCAGCTACTAGATACTGAAGGAGACAAGAAAGCTCCCCTAGAGCCTGATTCAGACTTCTATCTTCCAAAACTGTGAGAAAATAAATTTCTGTTCTTTAAAGCCACCCATTTGTGGTATTTTTTTTTTTTTTGTTACAGCAACACTAGGTAATTAAGACCAGCAGGATAGGAAGTTAAAAATACACAGAGAAAAATATCATATATACATATTTAATATATTATTCTGCTAGATGTGTTATATACCGTAACCTCAAGAATATAAGATAACGTAAGGGAACAAATCATCAAGGCTGCCATTACAATCAGAGACGTTATCCAGTATCATGCGTTACTAACATTTTCAAGTAACCCAGAAGAACAGGTAAGGCAGGGAGCATCTGGGACTCCTACTGGAATTCCACATGTCCTTTCTTCCCATGTCATAAGTGCTTTGGCCCAAAATAATAGAAGCAGTTTCTAGTTGGTTGTGCGATCAATTCACCTACACGTGCAAAAATAACAGTTCAGCAAACATCTCCATTTTATACTCAGATAGTTACATGGTGAGATGACATTTTCCAGATAATCAGGTCACAATGCCCATACATTAGAGATTTGTTTACTAAAAGCAATCCTAAAGAACCAGACACATTTTGCTAAAAGCATTCCATAGATAAAGTCTCTACTGCTAGCAAAATTCATCGAGTTTGTTTTTCATGAGGTTGGTAATTACTATGTTTCAAAGGACATTAGACCAGGTTTCTGCCTCCTTTCTTTACCAGTAGACTGGTAAAGAGAAAGAAAAGATCATAGCTGTGTTGCTTAAATCCTTCCTAGAAATAGTGGCATCTTGGAAATAGTGACAGTATTCAAAAAGATGATGTCAGTGGTGAAATTTCATTAGGGAAACTATTTGGGTATAACTTGGACTTTGCAAGCCCTTGGCTCACCACACATACACAGATGTCCAGTTGCCAAGAGAGGGCCTGAACAATCACTTGTCATGTACAAAGATTAAACTATGCCAATATTTGGACCATGTCATATTCGTTTTTGTGATCTCAGCACCTGCCACAGAAACTGGCACATATTTTCTGCCCAAAGAAATGCTTAAATTATTTGTTTTTGAATTTTTTCATTTAATTGAGAGAAAATTTTAAGAAATGACAGATCCATGATCTCTTTGAAAAAGAAAATGGATTTTGGTTGTATCCTTCCATGTTGTCACCCCATTCAGCCTTGAGCAGTGTGCCTCATCCTTGATGTCCAATGAAGGGGTCAATTTAACTTCAAGAGCTAGTTCAAAGAGAACAGAGTAGTGTCCCCTTGGCATTTTCTCTAGCTTACAGAAGGGTACGACCTTACAAATGGGACATTTTAAATTCCATTGCAGGAAGACCTGTGGACTTCCTCAATGAAATATGTTTTCATTTAAAAGTTGTCGGTTCCTCAAAAGTGAGATTATGAGGCTTTACTCCAAAGTAATAAGTATATTATGTTTGTTGTTGTTGCTATTGTACAAGTAATAGAGGGATGACAGAAAGATTTGGCAAAGACTCACGAAGCAAGTCGGAAGTAGCCAAGATCGCTTTTGGAATGGAGTCAGGTTTTCATCTGCAATGTTGTTTAATTCAAATCAGTGTAACATTTTGAATAGAGCATACTACTCACAATAATTATTGAGAATCTAACATGAATCATATCTGTATATTCTTAAAGGACAAGCTTTGGTGTTTTTAAATAAGTCTGATCAGAACTTACTGAACATGACAATGAAACCATTATTTCAATGTTTGCTATTTGCATGAAGAAAAAAATTATGATACTCTTAGCATGTCAAAGGGTATAGCACACTTAGAATTCATTTAGAAATAAGTTGCTTTCTCACTTGAGGTGATGGATGGATATAATTCATCCTTATTATAATGTATGCTTTTCTGGTTATAAGCAATACAAATTTTCCAGAGAATTAATCATGATTAAGATTTGGAAGAAGAATAGAGGACTTTAAGCAAAGTTTTTAAGAGCTTAGGCTCTGGACTAACAGGTCTGAACTAGCAAGTACTAGCTCTGTGATCTTGGGGGGAATTTTCTTTTCTTTCCTGGCCTCCTCATAACCCCCCCAAAATCAAACCCATTGCCTTCGAGTTGGTTCCGACTCATAGCAACTCTATAGGACAGAGTAGAACTGCCCCATAGAATTTCCAAGGAGTGCCTGGTGGAGTCAAACTGCTGACCTTTTGGTTAGCAGCCGTAGCACTTAACCTCTATACCACCAGGGTTTCCTCCTCTATACAATTGGGATAATACCAGCACCAAATTAAACTGATTATTTGAATGGATTTGAGATTAAATGAACAACACAAGTAAAGTACCTGGCATATATAACAAGCACTCAAAAATGTGAACTCATTAATTCAATAAAAGTACACAAGAAGAGATGTATTAATTAAGCCCTTGAATTTCCTAGGCCCACACTCATTCTGATAAGGAATGGAACTTTGTTCACGGGACTTACCTTAAGAACTAATCCTTCTTATGTTTTGATTTCAATTTCATAGCCTGTTTTTTATTTTGGTTGCCTTTGATCTTCTACACCAGAGACCTAGGAAGTGGGGAAAAAAAAAAAAAAAGCACACCAATCTTAACAACTCCAATTCTATTATTAAAATAGAAATGATAGGAAAATGGATATTTTGTAAATACTCAATTCAAATAAAACACCAGAATGGTGTTTAAGAGAATGAAATATTCAAAATATTTTCCCTCTCAATAGATTAAGTGAAATCCTTGACTTAATGTAAAATATAACATCTACTTCGTAAAGGCTTCATTTTTTAAAATTAAAAAGAATGAAAATTGTTTGAAAGATAAACTTTTTTCACATTTTTACTAAATTACCATTATAATTGTTTAATTTTTTTTCATTTCTTAAATTATTAATGTTACAATAATAAAACACAAAGTCAAGTTACTTGGGTGAATTAAAATTACATTTTGAATGTATTTGTTTATTGAACTGAGGCATCTAAATGATGGCTTTTGACAAATTACTATACTTTGAGTATAATTTGCTAGTTTGATACCTGTGCATCAGGAACATTGTTACTGTGAGTGTGTTTTTAAGATCCTGATATAAAGAAGAATTTTGTTGTTATTGTTGTTAGGTGCCGTCGAGTCGGTTCCGACTCATAGTGACCCTATGCACAACAGAAAGAAACACTGCCCGGTCCTGCTCCATCCTTACAATCGTTGTTATGCTTGAGCTCATTGTTGCAGCCACTGTGTCAATCCACTTCGTTGAGGGTCTTCCTCTTTTCCGCTGACCCTGTACTCTGCCAGGCATGATGTCCTTTCCAGGGACTCATCCCTCCTCACAATATGTCCAAAGTATGTAAGACGCAGTCTCGCCATCCTTGCCTCTAAGGAACATTCTGACCACACTTCTTCCAAGACAGATTTGTTCATTCTTTTGGCAGTCCACGGTATAGTCAATATTCTTCGCCAACACCACAATTCAAAGGCATCAACTCTTCTTCTGTCTGCCTTATTCATTGTCCAGCTTTACATGAATATGATGTGATTGAAAATACCATGGCTTGGGTCAGGCGCACCTTAGTTTTCAGGGTGACGTCTTTGCTCTTCAACACTTTGAAGAGGTCCTTTGCAGCACATTTGCCCAATGCAATGCGTCTTTTGATGTCTTGACTGCTGCTTCCATATCTGTTGATTGTGGATCCAAGTAAAAAGAAATCCTTGACAACTTCAATCTTTTCTCTGTTTACCATGATGTTGTGTATTGGTCCAGTTGTGAGGATTTTTGTTTTCTTTATGTTGAGGTGTAATCCATCCTGAAGGCTGTGGTCTTTGATCTTCATCAGTAAGTGCTTCAAGTGCTCTTCACTTTCAGCAAGCAAGGTTGTGTCATCTGCATAATGCAGGTTGTTAATGAGTCTTCCTCCAATCCTGATGTCCCGTTCTTCTTCATATAGTCCAGCTTCTCGTATTATTTGTTCAGCATACAGATTAAATAGGTATGGTGAAAGAATACAACCCTGATGCACACGTTTCCTGACTTTAAACCAATCAGTATCCCCTTGTTCTGTCTGAACAACTGCCTCTTGATCTATGTAAAGGTTCCTCATGAGCACAATTAAGTGTTCTGGAATTCCCATTCTTCTCAGTGTTATCCATAGTTTGTTATGATCCACACAGTCGAATGTCTTTGCATAGTCAATAAAACACAGGTAAACATCCTTCTGGTATTCTCTGCTTTCAGCTAGGATTCATCTGACATCACCAATGATATCCCCGGTTCCACATCCTCTTCTGAAACCGGCCTAAATTTCTGGCAGTTCCCTGTTGACATACTGCTGCAGCTGTTTTTGAATGATCTCCAGCAAAATTTTACTTGCGTGTGTTATTAATGCTATTGTTCTATAATTTTGACATTCGATTGGATCACCTTTCTTGGGAATAGGCATAAATACGGATCTCTTCCAGTCAGTTGGCCAGAAAGCTGTCTTCCATATTTCTTGGCATAGACGAGTGAGCACCTCCAGCGCTGCATCTGTTTGTTGAAACATCTCAATTGATATTCCAACAATTCCTGGAGCCTTGTTTTTCGCCAATGCCTTCAGAGTAGCTTGGATTTCTTCCTTCAGTACCATGGGGAAAATATTAAACGACGCAGGAAGCATCAAAAGAAGATGGAAGGAATACACAGAGTTGTTATACCAAAAAGAATTAGTCGATATTCAACCATTTCAAGAGGTGGCATATGATTAGGAACCGATGGTACTAAAGGAAGAAGTCCAAGTTTCTCTGAAGGCACTGGCAAAAAACAAGCCTCCAGGAACTGATGGAATATCAATTAAGATGTTTCAGCAAATAGATGCAGCACTGGAGGTGCTCACTCGTCTAAAGAATAATAAAAAAAAAAAAAAAAAGCTCACTCGTCTAAAGAAGAATAGAGAGCAATAATCTGCTAGTTTAGCTCTTCCATCAATATATCTCTTCTGATCAATAGTGTTTCTCAATGTCCCCTGAATTCTTAAATTTCTATATCTGTAGAGGATGGGAGATTTCCCTATAATTTACTAGAATTATGAACTGTATATTTTCTTCCTTTCCTTTTCTTCCCCCTTCCCTCCCTTTCTTTCTCCTCCTCTTTTCTTTTATTTTTTTTCATTTCTTCCCCCTCCTCCTCCTTTTCTTTTTCCTCTTCAAAATATGCTCATTAAGACTAAAACAACCATTTACTTACTCAGATACATATTAATATTCATTCATTAGAGGGAAAATCAATCTCCTCCCATTTAACCCCTCTTTTCCAATTTCATGGGTCCAAAGGCAGAGTCATTTGTTTCGTTTGTTGTGTACGTGGCTTATTGCGGTGGTGGTGATGGGGAGGGGGAAGGGTCTAAGCGAATATCGATTGTAAATGAAGTGGTGGGAAAACCCTGGGTCATATATTAGCACTTGTTTACATACCCATGTCAAGGAGCCTTACTACGTGATTCTAGTGTCAACATGCCAACCCTGACAGATAATCTGATTTCAATGGTCCTGACCTACAGTGAACTGGAGTAGGAACCAGGAGACCCAAGCATTGGTATAACACATATTATTTTTTGACCTAAAAAAATACTTCTCCTTCAGTTTCCTCAACAATAATGTAACGGTAAATTATCTTCATGTCTACTTATAGAGTAATAGGGACGCATGTGAAAAAAATTATTTTGTCAGTCATTTACAGTTGCTTCACGACTGATTCTATTGGACTTATTGTGATCCTATTTGTGAAGTAGAAAAAAAAATCTCTCCCTGAGCCTAACTTTCCAAATACCTGCAAATGAGTTTAGAGTTCTAGATCAGTGTTTGTGGAACATAATGTGAAATAAAATTCTGTTATTAAGTTGGTTTTATCTCAGCTTCTTTTGTAAGTCACAGAAAGTAAATTGCTAGTAGACCAAGAGCTCAGGAAAACAAAATAAAGCAAAGCAAAACAAACAAACAACAAAAAAAAACTGTGCTTGAAAAACTTTATCAAAAACCAGTTAACTGATTTCCATTTAATTTCTCATGAACATTTTTTAAGAAAGCATACCCACCATTCATCTGTCAGTTTGTTGTACCGTGGTAACTTGTGTGTTGCTGTGATGCTGGAAGCTATGCCACTGGTATTTCAGATACCAGCAGGGTCATCCATGGTGGACAGGTTTCAGATTGGTCTTAGTTCCAGACTAAGACAGGCTAGGAAGAAGTACCTGGCAATCTACTTTAGAAAATTAGACAATGAAAACCTTATGGGTCACAGAAAACATTGTTGAACTTGCTTGCTTTGGACACACCATCAGGAGAGATCAAGCACTGGAAGAAGAGATCATGTCTGGTGCAGTGGAGGATCAGTGAGGGTGAGAGACCCTTGGTTAGATGGATTGGCACACTAACCACAATGATGGACTTGAACATGCCAGCGATCGTGAGGATGATGCAGGATCAGGAAATACTTCTTTCTATTTTACATAGAGTTGTCATGAGTTAGACATCATGACTGGTTTCATTCATTAGAGTTGCATTACTCAGTGTGGTAGCCATTAAGCACATGTGGCTATTGAGCACATAAAAGATGGCTAAATTGAAACGTTCTATAAGTGTACAATACATATCGGTTTTTGAAGACTCAGTCCAAAAAATTATGTACAATATCCCTATTAATAATTTTTAATTTTAATTACATGTTTAAATGTATATTGGGTGAAATAAAAATATTATTAAAGTTAATTTCTATGGTTTCTTTTTTTACTTTTTCTAAAATGGCTACTAGAAAATTTAAAATCACATACAGCTTGCATTTGTGGCTGAAGTTATATTTCTACTGGACAGCATCAATTTACTCTCTTTTGTAGCTATCAAAAAGCAACCTGATTAAAGAAAAAAATGTTACTAAGTCAGGCACAACTTGGTGCTCATGAATTGTCAAAATGCAGAAGTTCCTTTCTAAAGGTTAATTTAAAAAAAACAAAAAGAATGATGGTATCACATTGGAAATGATGTGAGTCATTATCGAGGGCAGGATAAGGTATTTACACACCAAGGTGGGCAAGGAACCTTGAGAGACTGCTATGGATTGAATTGTATTCTCCCAAAAGATATCTGTCTCGAAGTCCTAATGCTTCTACCTGTAAATGTGTCCCTGTTTGGGAATCAGATCTTTGTAGGTGTTATTAGTAGATTAACATAATGTCATCCTGAAGTAATGTGGGCCCTAATCCTATATGATTGGTTTTCTTATTAAAGAAAAAATACACAGAGACGAAGAGACAGAGGAAGGTTGCCATGGGACATAGCAGCTGCAAGCCATGGAACACCTGCAGCCACCAGAAGATAGGACAAAGACACGGAACAAAATTTCCCACAACACCTCAGAAGGAATGAAGATCTCCAACAACCTGATCTTGGTCTCCTAGCCTCCAGAAATGTGAGACTATATATTTCTGTTCTCACAAGCCACCCAGGTTGTGGTATTTTGTTACAGCAGTTCTAGAAAACATACAGGGACACACTTTGATTTAGTTCATAATGTGTCAGATGTTATCTCGTAGGGGTCGTAATCACCGAATCACAGCACGTTAGAGCTGGAGAAGCTTATGTAGAACATCTTCAGATACGGAAAATAAGGCACGGGATGTAATAATGCACTGCGATCTGCTCATCCTGATTTATCTTTGGTCAATCCTGCCGATGCTTAATACACTTTGTTTCCAGACCTTCTGGCTTAACTTCCGCTTAAGTGGGAACTCAATATCACATGCTATTATGACTTATTTTTTTCTTGATACTGAGCATGTTCAAAATAATACTTAAACTCATGACTTCCTAGCAAAAGAAAACAAATTATAATCCTAAATTTTTGTTTCTGATCTCTCTTGTTTTAGAAAAGCTAATAAAAATGTAAGTGACCAGCAATGAGGAATGCTTAGAATTGTAAAGTAATTGGGTAGATTATATCTTATCATTATAAAAAATAAAGAAATAAAAGTGGCTACATATTAGTATAAAGAAACCTGGGTATATCATTTAAAAATTCACAACCTAAAATGGCATTTTACAACTTAAAGTAGATTGGTATAAATGAGACTTCATATTTCCTGTATAATATATACTGACATAGATACGCTAGTAAATGGCTTTAGGAAGGGGAGCAATTAAGCTAAGATGCTAGGTTCTGCACCTTCCATTGTACCAAGTTCATAAGGGTAATAAGTTCACCCACAATAAAGGAAATTACGTCCTGATAAGCTATGAATGATGATCCACATTTTGTATAATCTTTTATCCTGGTAATATATGCAATATAGTGTCTGAGATGCAAGTTCACCTTTGACCTACATAGGAGATAGACTGATTTGTCTGATTTTTAGCAAGTATCTTTTAGGGAATTGCCTGTATTTTGTTCCTTTAATTCTTACTACTCTGTCTGTCGGAGGAAGCAAGGAAAGAGATCTGAAATGAGACTTTTAACCCATAGGTCTAGGAGAAAGATGAGGTATTTATTTCCTCTTAAAACATTCGAGATTTTCTAGGCCTTTCAATGGCAGGAGGGCTGTCCAAAGCAGAAGTCAGTCAACTTAGCACACTGCCACATGGAATAAAAAGACCAAATCAAAAGAGAGCATCACATGGAAGGGGGAGCTTTGTTTTCTCACCTCCCCCAAAACTCAGTTAAAATTCTACATGCTCATAATTTTATATCTTTCATTCACACCAAAAGTCCTTCTTTTTTAGGGCAAGGGTGAGGGAGTATTGACATATGTTAAACTTTCTGGTATCCATTCAGAAATGAACTTTAATCATTTAAAGTCAGTTATAGAAATGTCATGATCTTTGCCACTGATTTGTTCAGGAATCAGGCCTAAGCCAGTCAGCATATGGTGTCCTCCTGGTGACAGAGTCTTGTACTAGAATAGGCATATAACTTAATTTGAGCCAATGAGAGAGGTGGGAAGTATTCGGCTAGACTTCTTCCCTGGTACTTGAGAGCAACAAGAAGAGGCAGCCTCTGTAGTCCAGGTGTGCCCTGGAATTTCTGCAGCCATTTTTGAGACTTGTCTGAGGCTAAGACCAAACAAACCATGGGCTGAGATGAAAGAAATGCGATTAAATGGAGCCTGAAACCTGCATTAATTAAGTCAACTGCAAAGGTGGTACTACCTCTAGGCTTTTCCCATGTAGGAATCAGTGTTATCGGTGTTTCTTCTTTCTTTTCCTTTTTAAAGCAATTTGAGTTGGATTTTCAATGTCCTACAGCCAAGGGCAACCTCATTTCTTCATAGTGTGAAGGAATGACCAGTGTATGTTGTCATACAGTCAAAGCGATCTATTAGTTGGCCTTACACATCAAGTCATTTCTTTTATTGCAAGAAGCTACATTGTTAGCCGTATTGCCTGGTCTGAACACAAATGCCACATAAGGAGCACATGGCCATGGACAACCATCAAAAGAAGAAGACAATTGAAAATGCACGTCTTCCTGAGAGTCAGACCATGGCCACCAGTTGCCACTGAGTTGACTCTGATCCCTAGAGATGCCATGTGTGTCAGGGTAGAACTGTGCTCCATAGGGTTTTCAATTGCTGATTTTTCAGAAGTTAAAATCTGCCTCTGGTTGGGCTAGAACCTCCAACATTTTGGCTAGCAGCCAAGCATGTTAACCAGCTGCGCTACCCAGAGACTCTAAGACCACAGCATCATCTTCTTACTTATAGTGGTTTTTCATTGCATTGACATAGTCATGCTACAAGAATCCCTTTCGTTTGAGAACAAGAAAGGCAACATGTGTTTTAGTAAATGAGACACAGCTATGCACGCATCTATTATTCTATCTCCTGGGACCCAAGAAGCTATTCAAGCTGTGCATTTGTGGTTTATCCCACCATCTGCTATTCAAATGTTTCCTATTAACCATGGCCACCAGTGGTTTAAACTTTCTGTATCTTTCAAACGTTTCCTTGACAGAAAAAAAAAAAAAAAATACCCAACTGTAACTGGGATGGAGGTATAAAACCCATTTTGAGGCCTGCATTGTGTAACTAATAGATCTGTCATCAATTAAATGAGGGCATATGTTAGATGAGTTGCATGACCAGATGCATCTCTCTGTTCTGAACCCATCTATCTACATTACTAAAAGGCCATGAAATAGCTTCCTTGATATTTTATTACCACTGAGCTGTAAAATTTAACAGCAGAGCCAAGATTGTCTGATGTCTACCTCTTAGGGAAGAAAGGGACAATGGGCAAGATTTAAAACTTAACCAACAAGACATCCAGAAGTAGAAAATGAGTAGTTGGAGTAAGCCTTTGTTAGTCAGAACTAAAGTCACAGCTCAACAAAATGACTTTCCCTTCACAAAAATAGTTGTTTGACATATTTCAAATCCCAATGTTTATTTCTTCTTTCATAAGAGCACACACTTAATGTAAATTTGTTCCAAGCTCTCTACTTTAGCTGAGAAAAAGCAGCTATTGTGTTACAAATCAAATCCCTTCACACAATATCTTCCTTTCACTCATTTGTAGAAAATGCAAAGGATATCCAGTTGTCAGGATAAGATATTCTTTTTCCTTCACAACAACACTCAGGAGCAGACTTTAGGACTATAAAAAGACCTTCAGAGGCTGCCAGGGGAAGCCCTACGTTGTTTGTCATTACTGTGTGGGAAAGATAAGACAAGTCAAGCCTGAACCAGGGTTACATTATTTATGTAATACATTATACTTGTAAAGCATTGGTAATTGTTACATATATTTAAAACTAAATGCAATTCTCCAGGCCTGTTTGACATTCATTCTAGCGAACTTGCATGTTTTTAAAGAATAGTCTATTGGAGAGCCTGACTTTTGATTCTCCCCCAATAATTTTATCCCAGCTTAATTCTCACAAAGTGAGGCGTTTAGAGAGAAGCACAAATAACTGATACTTTGTATGCAGTGTTACTGTGGTTACCAAATCCTTTGAGATGAAAGCTTACTTTAACAAATTTGGATGTGGAAGCTAAAGATTTGGGGGGATACACATGTCTTTCTGAGGTACAGGCCCCACAGATGGCTGTGCCTGAGCACAGTTGAGGACCGAAACCCAGGCCAGGGCCAAAATGACAAGAGCTGATTTGCTTGTCCCCAACTTTACTTGGGACCCTTCTCCTGTCCATTCTAAATAGAGAAGCCAGAATGTTTCTGTAAAAATAGAAGTCACATGTGATCATCCCTCAACTTAAAATCATTTATTGGCTTACCATTGTATTCAGGATAAAATCTAAATTCTTGATGTAGTTTTTAGGTGCAATCTTGTCATTTTCAACTCATAGTGTCTTTATGCCACGGTAGAACTGCCTCAAAGGGTTTCCTTGGATGTCATCCTTATCGAGGCAGACTGCCAGGTCTTTCTCTCATGAAGCTGCTGGGTAGATTCAAACTACCACCCTTTTGGTCAGCAGCTGAGAGCTTAACCGTTGCAACACCAGGGCTTCTTAAATTTCTTATGTTAGTCCAAAAATACCCTTATCTTGTGGATCCTTCCCACCCTCAATGGCAACTGGTGTAATTCACCGCTACTCACTCCTTGTTCCTTCCCTCCCTCATTCAGTGTAATCCAGACACTGGGCTTCTTTTTTTTAATTCCTTTAAGATGCCGAGTCACGGTGGTTTTCAATGATTAGGTTCTCATTGACCCTCTCTCCCAGTCCCCACTCATCAATCCTTCTTTGCATGGTTAAATTTTCTTACAAATCAGCTGGGGCCCTGGTGGCTCAGTGGTTAAGAGCTTGGATACTAACCAAAACGTTGACAGTTTGAATCCACCAGCTGCTCCATGGGGCAGTTCTACTCTGTCCTATAAGGTTGCTATGGGTCAGAATTGACTCGACAGTAACAGGTTCGTTTCTGTTTTTTTGTTTAAGTGATGTAAGTAGGCCTTCTCTGCCCCTGCTGCCTAAAGTCCCCATTGTGTTTTGTTCAGAATCCTAGTCGCCTTCCTGGCAGTCATCAAAATTTGTAATTGTTTCATTTCTGGGTGTAAGACCCATTTTTATCCTGATATCTGACAACGTCAAGTTATAAGTATTTTAGTTAGGATACATATGTTATTTCTTTTGATTTGCTCTTATAAAGGACAAAATCATTAATTCTGTGGATTTTCTTATCATTCATTGAACATATTATAGGGTATAAGCTACTGAGTTGATGTTTCATAGCTTACATATTTTGTAAGTAATCTTAAATTAAAAAAAATTAACACTAATAAACATGAAATGATTAGCTTAAATATATGGTGAAACTTTTAAACAAGAAGTTAAGGTCATTGGATACAAGGGAACTTCCTTGGCTGGAAAATCAATAAGGATACATGGATAGTTTGGGTCTTTTGATTCATTTCTAAAAATTAGAAGAATAATAAATAAAAGTTTCACCTTAACACTTTTCTGAAAAAAAGTGTGTGTAGGGGGTGGGGCACATTGAAGACATATTGGATAAAATTAGCTAATTAATTAGTTAATCAAATCAGTCATGGAGAGGGTGTTCTGATCTTGTGAATAATGAGAATAATAGCAGATCAAAGGCCATGTAATTACAAGGAAAGCTGTTGTAGAGGAGGTTTATTATTGATAAGAAAGGAGTTAGTAGCTCCAGGCAAAAATAGATTATTTCATATATTGGATGATAGATACCCCTGGACACAGCTATGAATAAAAATCACCTGAAAGAATAAACACCATAACTCATGAGGAATATGCTCCTTGGGCTATTATGAGTTAAGTAAATTGAATAGAAGGGGAGCTAAAACTGGAGACTAAAACTTCTTAGGACATTTTGGAGATCTTTGTCCTCTGCAGCCAACAAAAGCGTTGGTTTTGAGCAACAACTAAGCAGGGACTTTCAGCTTCCAGAAATTCTCGATTATTTACCAGAAAGAATCTTTCGGACTCCGAATTTTATTTTTTACTCCTAAAACATTAAACAACTTGCATGAATTTCAATGGACATGTCCTCACCTCTATAATTTTTTTTTTTTAACTTTTACAGTTGTTCAGGCAGACTCTCAGTAAGTTTCTATATCTGTGCCTGGAACTAATGATGCTAAACTATTCCAAAGACACACATGTCCCAACAAATTAATTTATATTCTTAAAATGATATCTATGTCAAACACCCCAGGAAAAGATTTCAGTAATCTCACAGAGTAAGCAATGTGAATATTACATAACTTATTTTTCTAGGAACTTTGACAATCTAAAGTCATAAAAATGCTTTCAGATTTGAAATTTTATCTTTAGATAGTTGTAAAAAGAGTTTTAAATTTTTCTCACGTTAGATTGCTTTTCCAATGGGACTTTTTAAGTGCAAAAAATCATCACTCCAAAACACAGCAAATCTGGCGGAATTGTGAGGACTAACTGAAGAGGTGAATTGAAGTGACATATGTTATAACATGTTTTCTTATGAGGATAATTATAGGACATATGGAGAAAGATACCCCTTTACTTAAAGTTAAATTTTAAAAATGGACACTGTCAAATGTATTCAACTCTCATATAAATATCCATTATGTAATAAGTCACAGGAGGCTGCTTTTGAAGACATTACTAAGAAGCTTTCACTGAAAATACAGATAGAACGTCATGCCCCTAAGCAGATACAGTAAATCAAATCCAGGTTGAGGCTTCTTGCTATTATGAAATGGCTCTACTGAGAACTGGAAACACACTTCAGAGACTAGGAGAGCCAGAAGAAGCCCTAACAAAACCCGAACCCATTGCCATTGAGTGGATTCCTACAGGGCAAGGTAAAACTACCCCATAGGGTTTCCAAGGCTGTAATCTTTACGGGCGTAGACTGCCACATCTTCTTTCCCTGTGGAGTGCTGGTGGGTTCAAATCACTGACCTTTTGGTTAGTAGCTGGGTGCTTAACCACTGCACCACAGGAGAACATTTAACCCAGTTATTCCATCATTTCTGCAGTTTGTACTCTTTTCAAACTTCAGAAATCTTTCAATAAACCCCAATATAAAGCTAAAAGTACAGTCTCTCCTTGTCACACAAAGGCCCCCAGATCGCCACTCCATGTCCTCTAGAACTTTGCAGAGCACAGAAAAAAAAAAAAAAAAGACTGAAAGCCACTGATAAAGTCTCCTTATCGCTTTCCAGGTGGTAAAACTGAGGACCAAAGTTTCCCTTATTTACAATGCTGCTGACTTGAACTGGGGAGAAGCCTGGTCTAGAAGCCAGGTCTCTTGACTCCTTGTCTGCATTAAACACCATCTGCTTTATTCCAAAAGTGTACCTTCTACAGTTTATAGCTAAATACAATCCACATATGAGTACTATACAAATAAACTCAAAGTGTCTTTTGTTTATTCTTCATTAAGATGAAAAGCGTTGTTAGTTGTTGAGTTGGCTCCAACTCATGGCAACATTGCATATAACAGAGTGAAAGAAAGGTCCTGTTGCATCTTCCGGTACTATATCGGACAATATTCTGTTGTGATCCACAAGGTTTTCCTTGGCTAGTTTTTGGAAATAGATTGCCAGGCCTTTCCTCCTAGTCTGTCTTAGTCTAGAAGCTCTGTTGAAAACTGCCCACCATGTGTGACCCTACTGGTATTTGAAATATACCAGTGACATACATCTTCCAGCATCACAGCAACATGTGAGCTACCACACTGTAATGAATTGACAGATGATGGGGTTGGAAGATACAGAGTAGATCTCTTCAATTTCTGAGGTCTGCCAGCAGAATGGAAGCAATGCTGTTGTAAAGGCCATGTTAAAAACAAAAGATTTCCTTTCAACACCTTTAAAATCATGTGACCTTCTTTAAAGGAGAAGGCACACATTAATGCTTTTATTGCTAATATTATGTTACTTCTGGTGCAAAAGACCTCTTTCAGGTGTTAAAAAGCAAAAAGGTCACTTTGAGGACTAAAGTGTGCCTGACCCAAGCCATAGTATTTTCAATCCCCTCATATGCATGCAAAAGCTGAACAATAAATAAGGGAGACCGAAGAAGAATTGAAACCCTTGAATTACAGTATTGGAGAAGAATATTGAATATACCAGGGACTGCCAGAGGAACAAACAAATCTGTCTTGAAAGAAGTACAGCCAGAATGCTCCTTAGAAGCAAGGATGCCAAGACTTCTTCTCACATCTTTGGACATGTAATCAGGAGCAGCCAGTCCCTGGAGAAGGACGTCATGCTTGGTAAAGTAGAGAGTGAAAAAAAAGAGGAGATGTATTGACACAGTGGCTGCAACAATGGGCTCAAACACAGCAATGATTGTAAGGATGGTGCAGGCCTGGGCAGTGTTTTGTTCTGTTGTTCACAGGGCTGTGAGTCAAAACCGACTCGATAGCACCTAACAACAACAACAAAATTATGCTACTAATATTTTAAGTGCCTACACATATTTTGGGAGCCCTGGTGGCTCAGTGGTTAAGTGCTAGGCTGATAACTGAAATGTCAACAGTTGGAACCCGCCATCCACTTGTGGGAGAAAGGTGTGGCAGTCTGCTTGCATCAAGATTATAGCCTTGTAAACCCTATGGGGCAGTTCTACTCTGCCCTACAGGGTTCCTATGAATTGAAATTGACTAGATGGCAGTGATTTTTTTTTGAGGGGGGGAGTTGTGTGTGGGAAGGATTGATACATATTTTGCCCTCTGTCTTTATCTCCTTCGAGATGAAGAGTCAGATCTATGCAGTTATCTTTGAATATTCATATGAACTGATCCATTGTTGATTCTGTGTGATTATTGTTTGGGACCACTGGTATCGTGTAGTCCTCATCTTTGACTTTCAGAACAATTTTGTTTTGTCATAGTTTTTGCTATTCTCTCTTTTCTATTTTCCCAGAGAGAGAATAACATGTAGTTATGCCTTATAATCCATCACAACATGAAAAACATTCACACTTAATTATAGCTACCCTTCTTTTGGAAACCCTGGTGGAGTAATGGTTAAGTGGTACAGCTGCTAACCAAAGGGTCAGCAGTTCAAATCCACCAGGCGCTCCTTGGAAACTCTATGGGGCAGTTCTATTCTGTCCTATAGGGTCACTATGAGTCGGAATCAACTCGACGGCACTGGGTTTGGTTTGGTCTGAACCTTCTTTTTAAATTCCACTGCATTTTGTTATTATGAATTTTTGATTTCAAAAACACAATTTGTTTCTCTTGACTATAATTATTATTTTGATTTTGTTTTTTTAAAAATGTTTAGCCGATGGGAACCTCTGGCTCTTTCATTGTTTTAGGATTGATCCTGAAATTGCTGAAAGTAATCACTACATCAAAATATTCCAAAGTAATTCTGATTTTTTGTTGTTTCAAGACATGAAATAAGCCATCTAAGGATCTAATGTTTTGGTAGTATTATACAACCATATCTGTATATAGGGTGAAGAATGTGTAACAAATATTTTTGTATCACATTTAGTGAGAAAATAAGGAAAAAAATCCTTATTTTAAAGTCTAATAACATTTTCAAAGTTGATTACTCTTAATTTAATTGCACAATGGCCAAATCTTATTAAAATACTTATAATTTAGTCTCTTTATATCCTATATAGTTATATTTTGACACTTACCCTAATTTAAGTGTACCTTCTTCTCTTATAATCTTTATGTCTCATAAATGTATAGTGACATTATTACAGACATCTATTTTATCTTTGCCCTAATGTTATAATAGACAACAAAAGCAAACACAGATATAGTGCTAATTATGTACTAGACACTGTTCTAAGCACTTTAGTACCTTTTGCTAACTACCCCAACAAATACATGTATACATTTCACCCTTTAGGAAACCAAGAACTGAAAGATTAATGCATTTCCCGAATTCATGAACTACGAGTGGTTAGAGCCAGGGGTTGAATTCAAGGTCCATGTCCATAACCACTATTCCAGTCATTTCAACTACTTCATTACATGCCCAATTAAACATATATTAGAATTTGTATAACGGTTAAGCCTTAGTGAATTCATTTGGTTACACAATATCAAACTAATGGTTGAAAAAGTGAAATAAAACCCTCGGTCACAGTTTGGTTAATAGTTTTCCATTTGACCACGTTCTCTTTTTGTTTGGAAGTTGTATTGGTCAAATTGATCAAGAAGTTTTCTTACATGTACACATGTAACGTAAGTGTCATGGATTGAATTATGTTCCCCCCAAAAATGTGTGTACCAACTTGGTTAGGCCATGATTCCCAGTATTGTGTGGTTGCCCTCCATTTTGTGATTGTAATTTTATGTTGAGAGGATTAAGGTGGCATTGTAATACCACCCTTACTCAGGTCACCTCCCTGATCCAAGGTAAAGGGAGTTTCCCTGGGGTGTGGCCTGCACCACATTTTATCTCTCCAGAGATAAAAGGAAAAGGAAGCAAGCAGAGAGTTGGGGACCTCATATCACCAAGAAAGCAAAACCAGGAGCAGAGCGCATCTTTGGACACTGGGTCCCTCTGCCTGAGAAGCTCCTCGACCAGGGAAAGATTGGGGACAAGGACCTTCCTCCAGAGCTAACAGAGAAAGAAAGCCTTTCCTTGGAGCCAATGCCCTGAATTTGGACTTGTAACCTACTAGACTTTGAGAAAATAAATTTCTCTTTGTTAAAATCATCCACTTGTGGTATCTCTGTTATAGCAACACTAGATGACTAAGATAGATGGTTATGAGGGTGGGGAGGGAAGAAGAGGGGTGTTCACTAATTGAATAGTGGACAAGAACTATTTTAGGTAAAGGGAAAGACAATACAAAATATAGGAGAGGTCAGCACAACTGGACTAAACCAAAAGCAGTTTCCTGAATAAACCGAATGCTTCAAAGGCCAGAGTAGCAGGGGCAGGGGTTTGGGACCATGGTTTCAGGGGACATCTGTGTCACTTGGCATGACAAAATGTATTAAGAAAACATTCTGCATCCCACTTTGGTGAGTGGCATCTGTGGTCTTAAATATTAGCAAGCAGCCACTTAAGATGCATCAATTGGTCTCAACCCACCTGGAGCAAAGGAGAATGAAGAACACCAGAGACATAAGGTAAACATGAGCCCTAGAGACAGAAAAGGCCACATAAACCAGAGACTACATCAGCATGAGACCAGAAGAACTAAATGGTGCCCGGCTATAACTGATGACTGCCCTGACAGGGAACAGAACAGAGAATCCCTGATAAGGCAGAGCAGTGGGATGCAGACCTCAAATCCTCGTAAAAAGACCAGACTTAATGGTCTGCTGGAGACAAGAAGGACTGCAGAGGTCATGGTCCCTGGAGCTTCTATTAGCTCAAGACTGGAACCGTTCCCAAAGCCAACTCTTCAGGCAGAGATTGGACTGGACTATCGATAGAAAATGGTACTGGTGAGGTGTGAGCTTCTTGGCTCAAGTAGACACGTGAGACTGTGGGAAGCTCCTATCCAGAGGTGAGATGAGAAGGCAGATGGGGACAGTAGCTGGCTGAATGGACACGGGTAGTACAGGGTGGAGAGGAGGAGTGTGCTGTCTCATTAGGGGGAGAGCAGCTAGGAGTACATAGCAAGGTGTATATAAGTTTTTGTATGAGAGACTGACTTGATCTGTAAACTTTCACTTAAAGCACAACTAAAAAAAAATGCAGCTTGTTTTTAGCCAATGTTGTCAATATTCAATATACAATCATTTGAGGGTAAAGAGGATGCCTAATGGGAATTGGATGGAGAAATGCTTTATTTTTATTAATAAGTCATTTGGTTACTAATAAAACAGCCACCTCTACTCCTAGACCATTGTATTTTTGTCTATTGAATTAAAAGAAATTACATATCTGCTTGAGAGGCTTGCATTTTTCTACAATCCTTCTTATAATAATGGCTGCATTGTATTATACAATATTATTAGGCTTCTGTAAAAAATTATCTAAAATGAATACACTTTCAAAAGTATAGCACGGCATAATGAGTATATTGAAACTTCATTTTCCCTTCTGACCTTTGGATATGTTCTTGCATTCCGGATTTGAACTGGAAACAAAAATTGCCTCTCAGACATTGTTTATTTCAAATCAGACGACTGCACCGCATGTTTCTGAATGTCGTGCCCAAAACTTCACCTCCTGAAGCGTGAGTAATTATCTTTGGTCTTCATTTTACACTGGCCACCTTACATTTATTTCTGTGAACACCTTAATTTTTATGTAAGTTGGGAAGAAAGCAGTCTGTAACCTTCTAAATGTCTTGACTTCTTTAAAGTTGTGCCAATTTTTATCTCAGAAATTACAAGTTTAAGTTAACATTGAAAAAAAAAACCACATAAATAAGAAAGAAAGTTAAGAGTTCTCTAATGAATTTTTTTCTTATATCAGAAAAGTTATCTGAAAAAAGGAATGGTTTTTATTTAAAGTTTTATTGTGTCATAAATGCAGAAAATCATTTTTTTGTGTTATAAAATCAACTTGTGAAATTCAGTAAGGTAGAGTTTAATGGTGACAAATAAATTCTGTTTACAAAGGATCCTTTGGTGGGGTAAGAAAAAATACATTGTTCCATTTTCCTTTATATATTATGAAGACTATTAATTGGCAATTTTTTTTGTTTAATCCTCATAAATCAGACATTAAGCAAAAGTCATCTTGACTATTAAACCATGAAAATTTTAATAGTGGTCTCCAACGGAAACAATCTGATTGGAATTTTCTCTTGTTTTCTGTATCGATTACTTTATATTCAAATAAAAATATATAACTCTTTCAGGTAGAATGGTTTCAGTTTGCAGTAACACAAAACCTGACCAGAAGCAAGAGGTTTTTGTTACAGTGGCTGGGGAAGTCCACCCGGACAAGACAACATATGAGGAAAGGCCTGATATAAATGAGGGAAAAAGCCATATGTACCTCTGAGGGGAAAGCAATATCAGCAGAAGGAATATCCTTACTTCTGACCTGCTAGCCACAAATTTTGGGGTGTCCCACTACCCCTTCAGGATGCCCACCATAAGCTCAGGGTCCCCTAGGGCTCCCCTCACTTCTGACCAGCTGGCTAAAAATTTAGGGGTTCCATCTAGCACCTCAGACACCAGCCACAAACTTGGGTGTTGTCAGGCCCCCTCATTTCTCATCTGTTGGCTCACACTGCTCCCTTGGTTTCAATAATAAAATGATTCACAGAACTCATAGAAAATGCTATACTTATGATTACAGCTAAAAGGATACAAATGAAGAGACACTTAGGGCAAGGTCTGGTAGGGTTTCCTAAAAAGGATGTACTACCCTTCCAGGTCGCTATGAGTCAGAATTGACTCAACAGCAATGAGTATCCTCCCAAATGCCCTGATGTCTTTCACCAACCAGGAAGGCTGTGGAACTTCAGTGTTCAGAGCCTTTATCAGGGCCTCATTACATAGGCATTATTGATTGAATTAGCCCACATCCCCTGAGGCTAGGTGATATCACAAGGTGGTCTGTCTGGCTTAGACAGTCCCTGAGTCCCTTCATTAGCATAAAATCTCAGATGTGGTCTGAAAGCCTAAAGATATCAAAAGCACCTCAATTACTCAGGAAATTCCAAGGGTTTAGAGTTAATTCTCTAGAACTAAGAACAAAGACCAAGTTTTCTGGGTAAAGTTAATATAAATGCCACAGCTGTTTAGTACTGAAATAAGGATACTGCTTAGAGGCTATTACAATAACAAACTGAGGGATGGTGAGCATCTAAGTCAATTCAAGAGAAACTGGAAAGAAAGGATGTGGTTTCAAAGATATTTGCAACAGAATCAATTAGTTATTATCACTGAAAAAGAAAAAAAAATAAAGATATATCATGTATTTGTAATTTTGGTAATTAGGAGGATAAGGAACCCTAGTTGTGCTGTGGTTAAAGTGCCTCGCTGCTAACTGAAAGGTTAGTGGTTTGAACCCGCCAGCCACTCAGTGGGAGAAAGATGTGGCAGTCTGCTTCTGTGAAGATACACAGCCTAGGAAACCTATGGGGCAGTTCCACTCTGTTCTGTAGGGTTGCTAGGGGTCATATTCAACTTGATGGCAGTGGCTAATTAGGAGGATAGTCTTTTAAGTAAGTAACCAACATGAGGACTAGGAGCAAGGACAAGAACGTGTCCTATATAGAGCAAAAGTGACAGCATTAGAAATAGAAATAATTACATGTAGCTAAATATGCTATGTTTACAAATAGAGAATCATTTTCAATAATCTCTTATTATCTGAAAATACCTTTCTCCAACTGATTATTTAGTATAATTGTAACCTGAAAGCAGGTGTTCCTTTTATTTTTCTTTCTTCCCCTTCCAAATATATCTTTTTTCTCTCTTAAAATACTTTGAAGTCCTTGGAGACATAATGACTCCAAGTTATTTACCTAAATTATTACCTGAAATATTTACATAAATGATTAAAGGAGTTAAGAAGTCCCTTTATATAAATCCCACAGTCATGGGTCTGTCATAGGCAGAGATTCCACAAAAGCCCAGACCCAAATCATTATAAAGACCTTAGATTCATCAATTCATCTTTGTAGCTATTTCCTTCTTCACTGACAGCTGATGAAAAAACACGTCATAGGGTTAAGTACAGCTGGAAATTGTTATGTACAGATGCTCACACAATACAATGCTGCCTTAATTATGTGTATCCAGAATGCTTCTTATCCATTGTATCATCAAACTGCAGGTCACAACCAACTAATCATTTGTGATATCAATTCAAAATAATACAAATAATAGTAATAATAAAATAGACATAGGATTGTGAAGAAACCATGAAACCACACCCTTTGCCATGGAGTTGATTTCAACTCATAGCAACCCTGTGGGACAGAGTAGAGCTGGCCTGTAGGGTTTTCAAGGAGCAACTGGTGAATTCGAACAGCCAACTTTTGGTTAGTAGCCTAGTTCTTAATTACTGTACCACCAGGGCTCCAGGATTGTGAAGGAGCACCCAAAATCTGGGTGCTTGGTATAAGGAGAGACTTCTGCAGAAGATGTAGGCTGGGCTCCATTTTGCTGTTTACTGTTCTGAGTTGACTCTCAAAAGTCAGCAAGGCAGAATGCCTCAGGAAGCCTGCAGGCTCCTCTTGCCTCTCTTCCTCTCACAGCCTGCTCCCAGGAAGGATATTCACTCAGGCTGGCCCCAAAGTATCCCTAGATTAAACTGTTAACTGACCCAAACTTTCAGATTAACAAAACAATGGTTAAGGGATCTTGCAGTTGTCTGGTATCTGTTAAATCATACTTTTGTAACATCAACCAATCCGAATATTTTCCTTGTAAATTCCTTGATTTTCTGTACTGAAACTCGGAAAAATTCCTGTTAGTGGAGTGCTTTTGTGAATCCTCATGAAGTGCTGCCAGACCCGAATCGTTCTATTCTTCCAATAAATCTCTTTGCTTTAATTTTAACAGAAGCTCCAGTTTGCTCTTTGACAGAACAGAATAATACAGTGGAGAAATACTGGAATTCATCACACAAACGAGTAGTTTTTTGAATATTTATTCAGGTGTGTGTGTGTGTGTGTGTGTGTTTGAACAGTAGGTCTTTACCTATAATACATTTCTTAATGTACATTGTGGCCAAAATGTTTGAAAAAAACTACACTAAATGAACTGAAAATATGCCAATCTACCTAATGAACTAATTTCTTAAAACTTCCTAATGAAAAAAAATTAACCCACTGCAGTCAAGTCGATTCCGACTCATAGCAATCCTATAGGACAGAGTAGAACCGCCCCATAGAGTTTCCAAGGAACGCCTGGTGGATTCGAACTGCCGACCTCTTGGTTAGCAGCTGTACTACTCAACCACTACACCACCAGGGTTTCCAAAGGGGGGAAAAAATTAGCTTGCAATTTAATCAATGTGAACATTTTAACTCTGTATTGTCTCTGCTGGTTTTATCTTATGGTGGCATTCACTATTTTTTTTTTTTTTTTCTCCCTTCGGAGTAGCATTCTTTGTTTTTGTTTTCACTGCCTTATATTTCTCTGGACACCACATTCCTATACTTTGTTAAGTAGGCATGTATTTCTCACAATACTCACCTTTAAGAATTTAACAATTTATTGCAGAAAACAGACGAATAAATCTAATATTATTTTCCAACTGGAGGTATCGTTAGAACTCATCGTAGCTCACTACAAGTGAAAAAAACGATTGATAGAAGCCTATTTTTTAAAGGAATCTAGAAGTAAAGAAATTTTATCTGAAGACTAGAAAAATGATTCCTTCACAGGGAAGGATAAAAGCATTATGTGGTTACCTGAAACTTGATAAATAGAGAGAGGGTTAATAATAGTACCTGGTCCATCAGTATTTAAAGTTTAAATAGCATCTGGATGGCCTGGCTAGTTCTGTTTTACCTGTCTCAGTGGAAATTCTTTCAGCTCTATTGATAATATAGAAAACAGAAAATCTTATTCTTGCCACACGATTTACTGTGTGAGACAGTCTTTTGTGCGGTTTTGCCATTTCTTTCTGTTGGTGACTGAACTATAAAATCTCCTGACTACTTTTGTGATGTGAGTTCAGAGAGGTACTAAATTTAGTGCTACCTTTGGGAAAAAGCCTGTACTGTGCCAAAGAAATCCTAAAACTACCCCAGTATCTACTAGATGCAATTCTTTCCACAAATCTTTTTTTTCCCTTTCTTAACAATCCCTACTGCATTCTGCTTTATCGCCATAAGTGACCAAACTTAAGAAAATCTAGTCTCATGTGCTTCTTGATCAATGTACTTCAGAACACCATTGCCTTTTATGAACTTGTCAAAAATGTTTTCAAAGTAAAGACTGAAACGGAAAATATTTTATTCAGCAAAATGTACTAAGAACTACTCGGTACCAGGCACTAGGATGTCATTAAAAAAAAAAATTTTTTTTTTTTTTTTAGCATGATCATACTTTGTGGGACTTACAATATAGTTGGGAAAAAATCAACATAATATGGAGATTGGGGGAGACAGGATTATCAAAATGAGTCTTAGTTTTGGTTTATGCAATCCCATGGAATATATAAGGAACATTTGAGGAAGAGCAGGACTGAAAGAAAATAACTTGACGGGCTTGAAAACATTGAATTAGAGGTGTCTTTAAAGCTTCTAAGTGGAAATGTTATGTAGAAAATTGGATTTACTGTCTGGAGCTAATCGCCTAAATACTTAAGTCATCGGGTTTTTGAAGCAGCATCATGAATAAGATGTTAAAATTAAAACAGTATACACACACACACACACACACACACACACACCCCAAATCTATGCTGAGAGAGAGAATGGGAAGAGCAATGGGCTTAGCTGTGTGTTTTGAGGGAGCTCTAACGTTTAAGGCTGGGCACAAAAGGAACAGCATGCTCACAAAGACCATAAAAGGAAATCCTAGGATGTGTTTCATTTTAAAATACAAATGTACGACACCCTAGAGAATGCTAAGGCAGCTGCATTTAGTGCTTTTTTTTTTTTTGTCTGGGTAGTATTATGGCTATTTTCATTTGTCACTCCCCTGTATTGTCAGTTCCTTGAGATAAGATGCCTTATTTGGCTGTGGATCTCATAAAACCTGTGATAGGATTTTGATAGTTTTTTTTTTTTTAATGGAATTGAATGGACATGTATATATTTAATTTACTTCTTAAATATTCTAGAACACAGCCTAATATGTTATCTTTTTTTTTTTTTTTTACCAAGTCATAGATTGGGAGAACTAAACAAAGTAAATTAACATATTCCTCAATTTCACCATTTATAAAGACGAACAAAACACTGAACTTATTACTGACCAATTTATATTACAAGAAACCTAGGGTTGGCAATGTGATGATATTGCCAGGGAGCTGATAAAGAACACCTCTGTTATCCCCTCTTGAGCTGAGACCAGTGGTAGATTGAAGACCGCTGCAAATGTTGTGCTCTCCTCTGTTGAGGTGGAGGTCTATATCCCCTCTATTGGTAACTGGATGGGCTTCTGGGACTGCTTGTCCAATAGGATGTGGTTAAAGGTATTTATCTGCTAGTTTCTGGGTCCAGGCCTTAAGAAACAGATAACTCCACACCCTGTGTCTTGGAGCACTTATTCCTGAAACCGAGCCACCATACTGTGAGAAATCCCAAGCATCACACTATGAGAAAATCCATACAGAGGCTCACAGGAGAAAAAAATGAAGCTCTTGGCCAATAATCCCAGCTGAATCCCTAGTTGACAGCTGACTTCAAATTCCCAAAATGTGGGTAAGCCATTTCGGTTGCGGATTCTCTCACTCCAGTTGAGTTGCTCTACATGCTGCTGTGTGGATTGCCACAGAGTGCTGCCCAAATTACAGATTCAGGGCAAAAGAAGTTGTTGTTGTTGCTTTAAAACACTAAATTTTGAGATGGACACAGCAATAGATAACTAGAATAAAAATGAATTGAAATCAGAATAACAGCTTTATTCCTGGTAAAGCTGCATTAGAAAATGGAGCTTGGCTGTATGGACATACAGCCTCCCAATACCGACACCCTCCTCCCCCTACATTGTTTAGACCTTGGAATAGCCTGAGGGGAAGCTCTGATTAGCATAGTCAATACACATATCCAGAATCACCAAATTCATGTACTCCGGCAAAGTGGAGGGAAAGAAGAGGATAACCCCTGTTAAGAGTCACTTCAAAGAAACACAAGGACAGATGAAAGTTTCTCTGCTAAAATCTCAAAATTTATGAGTCGAACTCGTCTGTTTTTAGGTGCCATCGAGTTGGTTCCGACTCATAGCAACCCTGTGTATGACAGGACGAGATACTCGGTCTCATGTTATCCTCACAATCATTGCTATGTTTGAGCCCATTGTTGCAGCCACTATGTCAGTCCATCACATTGAGAGTCTTCCTCTTTTTCCCTGACCTTCTACTTAGCTAAGCATGACGTCCTTCTCCAAGGATTGGTCTCTTTTATAACATATCCAAAGTACATGAGACGAAGTCTGGCTATCCTAGCTTCCAAGGACCACTCTGGCTGTACTTCTTCCAAGACAGACCTATTCATTCTTTGAGGGGTAGAGTTTTTTTTGTGTGTGTGTTTGTTTCTTTGTTTTCATATTGTTATCACTTTTTGGTTTCAACTCATAGCAACCCTATATACAACAGAACAAAACACTGCCAGGTCCTGTGGCATCCTTACAATTGTCGCTATGTTTGAGCTCATTGTTGCAGCCACTGTGTCAGTCCATATCATTGAGGGTCTTCTGGTAGTCTAGGATGGTCAAAGAAGACCTGGTGGCACAATGGTTGAGTGCTTGGCTGCTAAACGAAAGGTTTGGAGTTCAAATGCACCCAGCAGCTCCGCAGGTAAAAGACCTGGAGATCTGCTTCTGTAAAGATCACAGTCTGGAAAACCTTATGGAGCAGTTCTACTCTGTCACATGGTACC
The DNA here is from genome assembly GCF_024166365.1 of Elephas maximus indicus. Taxonomy (NCBI): domain Eukaryota; kingdom Metazoa; phylum Chordata; class Mammalia; order Proboscidea; family Elephantidae; genus Elephas; species Elephas maximus. The sequence goes on along the minus strand of NC_064829.1, from coordinate 73,742,614 downwards.
ACTATGAGTTGATCATCAACTTGATGGCACCTAACAACAACAGAATGCTTATAGTAGAAAATAAAATCAGTAAAAGAATCACACAGGAATATATTTATTTATCATATGTACTACCTAGCATTTTACTTTTCACAATTTTAAATACATCTCACTACCAATGGATATGATTTCTTTCTTTCTTTTTGATTTTGTTTAGTAATCAAAAAACGCAAACATGATATAGCCAAGGGAGGTTAGAAATAGAGAATCAGCGAAAGGGAAAAGTGTGTGAGAGAGTGTTTGTGTTACACATATATATTGTAAAATATTTGAAGATGACCTCTGTTAAGAAGGCCACATTTTTTAAATTAAACTTTTAGGTTAATGGTTCATGTTGAGGTTTCTTCACTGGGTGCTTTACATGCTTCTGTAAGGACTTAAACTAAGATTTATTACTATGTAATACTTCTGCGGTTAGCTCTCCCTTCTAACAAGTATGAACGTATATATATATATATATATATATATATATATATATGTATATATATATTTCTCTTTTTTTTTTATCTGTCTTCTGTTTTCAGTGAGACCTATATATGGCAATGCCTACTACCTTTCTGTGCATGTAGAAGGCAAGATAGAAACTTATTTTTTCATATTTTTATTTATTATTTGCATATTATTATGTAGCAATATGCACTTCAGATATGTTTTACCTCCAAAAAAAGATTTATAAAACTATATTTTCCTTCACCACAATTACACTAAGAAATATGTTTGAAGAGGCACATTACAGTAGTGATAATTTTAACAGAGGCTGACACATCCTTCATAATTACCTTTGTTCTATTACAGCACCTTACAAATTGAATTAATTCAACACAATTGTAAAACCACACTCTGGGATATAAAAATCACTGAGCACCAAGGAATTTAAGCTGGTGTCAGTTCTGCTACCCAAATCAGTCAAATTATATGCCTTTATTCAAACATATAAGTCTTATCTCTTTTAGAAAAGGCAAACTAAAATAGAAATTGAGAAGACATGCGCTCACCCTAATGACCTCTCTTGAGCCAGTTCACTGCTCTGAAACATAAATAAGACTCAGCACATCATGTCTGTCAAGAGAACCAATTCATCCTTCATTGGAATTTGAATGATTTAAAACTTCAGTGATTTAAAATAAGTAAATTAAGCCCAGTGACTGATTATATTACATTTTTAGTGAAGAGCTACCACTTTTTCTTTTACCATGGAATTTGAAAATATTCTTTCTGGTATTTTGCATATAAATTATGTATGCTTTATTATGTAAACCTTGTATACCATCTTAAATAGAAAAAATAGTTATAAAGACTCCCTCTAAATAAATTAAAATGTGTTTATTTGAATATTGGCTGATTCCATTTAATTTCTTTTCCATTTTGAAACGAACATTGACATGTGTAGGCTGATATCAAAACATATGTTCAATGACACTGAAAACTGTTATAGTATACCATAAGATATTTTCATCAATCTCTGTAACTTCACATTATTCTGCTTAGCTAACTCCTCAGAACTGAGGTACTTACCCATGTTCACAACCCCTGATTCTTGAATTAGGAAAAATTATTTAAAGCCAAGTTAAATTTCTTTTACATTATGGGAAATATAAAAGGAATAAACTACGCCTTTGAAGTTCACATATAGGTTGTCATCTGACAGTCTATATATAGAAGGGATTTTCCTGAAAATAGAAAATGGAAGCAGGCTGCCACATCTTTCTCCTGTGGAGCAGCTGGTGGTTTTAAACCACCCACCTTGTGGTTAGCAGCCAAAGGCTTAACCACTGCGTCACCAGGGCTCCTATAAGAGATTACTGAATAATAATGAAAATGAACTATCATACTAACAATATGAATCTGGGATTCACTAGCTTGGGAATAGAAGAATATAATGAATGGGGTAGAAGAGAAGGCGTTTCAAGGGTTTTATACAAGGCTATTTGAATTTCTCAATCTGCACATACTTACTCTAGCCATGCTCATGGTATTTGATTGTATTTATGCTGGTGACTCTTAAATCTGTGTCTACCAGTATTCTAAATCCATTATGCTCCCCTAAGCCTTGCAGTGGCTTAAACAATTCTCTCTGCTGAAGGTTCTCCATAATTTCCAGTTACCTGTCTGAGTCTTCCCGACTCCAGTCAGTTAAAATTCACTTTCCTTGTTGCCACTCATTTCTAAATGCCTTTGCAAAGAAATGATTGTTGAAAATAATTAACACTAAAGTAAAAATTATCAAAAATCCCTGAATCCTCAGGGGTATTTTTATTTTAGGGATATTTGTTAACACAAATTAATCTCCAATTCAATGACTTTATAGTGGAATTAACAGTGTTTCATGATTTAGAATTTGGGGAGCTATGGCCGTCTTTCTTGTTCTAGTTTCCTAGGAAAACTTTACATTATCTAATTTTGAGCTCACAGACATTCTAATGTGCCAAGATATCTTAATAATGAAATGGTCTTCAACTGGTGGCAGGATTAGGATGAGAAGAGGGTCAGGTAGGGCAACCTGTCTCTTTTTCTGTCCACACACACACACCCACATCCACACACACACACACGTTCTTAATAAAACAATGCCACCTCTACTGTAACTAGCAGTTCTCAAAATGATTCATTTCAAGCCAATTCCTTCCACTATCTACACTCATTCCCAAAATGAGATTGTCTTGCTCTGCGGTTTTATTACCGTCCATGTGCTGAAGATTCTCAACTTTTTTACTTCTATCTCCTTCTGTTCTTTGAATTTCAGATTCATACGTATCTAATCTGTTGTCATCGTGTTGATTCTGATTCCTAGTGACTCTATAGGACAGAGTAGAACTGCCCCATAGAGTTTCCAAGGAGTGGCTGATGGATCTGAACTGCCTACCTTTTGGTTAGCAGCCAGAGCTCTTAACCACTGCGCCACCAGTGCTCCCATACATATCTAGTGGGATATCTCTAAACTTAGATATCTAATTCAATCCAAAAAAACATGTCCAAGATAAATACCTGATTTCTTCCCCCCACCTAATCATCTTCCAGTGTCACCTAGTCCCTCAGTTTCTCACCCCAGAAATATTACAGACTTTGTAACTCCTTTTACACTCACACATCTCAAACTAATACATTAGTCAATGCTACTAGCCATACCTTCGGAATGTATGTGGAATCCAATCTTCTCACCACCATCAATAATCACATCCAAACCACCACTATCTCTCTCACAGAAGCCACAATGATACATTTAAAATTGACATCATGTTTTGTCACCTTCGTCATTAAAAGGTGCATCCCAACACACTTGCAATAAAACCTAAAGTCTTTCAATGAACAAGACCTTACCTATGTAATCAGTCTCATTGCTTCCTCAGACTTTATTTGCTATCATGTAAAGAAAAGAAGATAGCATTCAGAGTATATTGATCAGCAAGGACGTGGCCATAGCTAATTGATCATAAGGTTCCTACCAATGAAATAGGCAGAATATTAAGATGTTCGACATATTTAAGGTGACATACGTTTCTGAATGACGAACTCTTTTATAGTAAGAAAAACAAAATGAAAGGTAGTGAAACTGCCTCCTAGCGAAATAACCACATTGCCTTCCTGAGGAATCTGTGCAGATTAGAATCTCCTTCCAAGGTGATGAAAAATGCAGGTATGTTGATTCCTTCCTCATCCTCATGTAACTGGTTGTTTGGCTTGCCCAAGAACCAAAGAGATTTTGAAAAATAACTATGGCTTTTAGCTATACTTCCTAAATTGTAATCTGCATGCGAATCACCTGGGAATCTTGTTAAAATGCATACTTTGAATCAGTAGGTCTGGGATTGTATCTTTCTAACACTATTCCAGGAGATGCAAATGCCGTTGATTGTCAATTGCATTTTGAATAGCAAGAGATTATAGAAAACTTAATCAGGTGGTAATGTCTAATGCTGCTGTGGTTCTAGATAGATTGTCATTACTACAGAAACTCAGCATAGCCGAAGATGATTTTGTTTCCATTTGTATCACTAAAGGAAATAAGCAGCACTTTACTCTATGTGACAAATATGGTATTCCTTGCTGATCTGTTATAGTGAAAATCTCATGCTGATTGTACTTACTGAACATGAGGTAGAAAGTGTGATAGATGCCTTAGATAATTTCTATTCATGGACTTGCAAAATTTCTTAACATTGCCCTAGTATCCATACAATATTGCTTCTACCCACTCAGTTCATTTCACAGCAAAGCCCAGGAGATACCGAGCTCACCCGCATTATTAACAGACATTTCCTTGTGCCCCTGTTACTTAGTAGCAAATGTCTTTATAAAACGGTAGAATTGCCTGCTGAGGCTCAGTTACAGGGCCGTTGTGGAGACAACACTTTGCCAGCATGACTTCTTCCCCGCAAGGCAAGTAGGGTGGAGGTGGGAGTGACCTCTCTCACTCTTACCCCAAATAAAAATTGTAAAAAATTTTGTTTTTTATCTCTAAGACCTCAGTTCCTTTGGAGGGTCCGGTGTTCAAGGAAGAAATGCTTCTGCCAGTGAACTCAGTTCTGTTAAATTGGAAACTGAAACCAACTCCTGTTCATTTCACCCTTTGTAAACTCCGCAATGACTCAAAATCAACTTGATGGCAACGGGAAGCTCCACAAAAGAAAGGTTTCTCCACTGGTTGGAGTATCTGATTCCAGTCATTGAAGCAAAACTGGGTTACTACAAGACAACGAACGGAAAAGGACTACGTGAAACAGAGGATATTTCCCAGAGAAGCACTCAGTCCCCTCTTGGCCAATAGTCTTCATCACTGGAAAAGTACAGAAAACCAGTAAACAGTACTGATGGCCACTGAAGGACTGAAGTTTGGGGTCAACCATCATGTAAAGAACACTAGCAGAGGTTAAAAGGAACATATAAAGGGGAAGGGTGACTGAAAACCATGATTGTCAACCTAGGCTTCATACCCACTACAGGAGAGGGGCCTATAGCAGCTGCGATTTACAGTATTCATTTTCCCTTCTTTTCCCTTGTTACCTTATATTAAGAGTGATAATGGTAGCTGAAGTTAGTTGCCAGATTGGACTGTGACCAAATCGACATGTTGTGATGGGACAGTTATGCTGTTTGTCTTGTAGACATATTTTTCTTCAGGAAAATGCCAAAATAGCTTCTGATGGAGAAAAGTCATGCACTATGCATGATTTTTTTTTTTTCTTTGTCCCTTCAGTGCTTAGCCTGTACCCTCTGTGCTCCAGGAGGCTGACTTTACGAGCAACATCTATAGTCTCTCTTGTCCTTCTCGGGATTCTGGTTAGATCGCCCCACTGGAAGGCACTGTCAGAAGATCACAGGGTGGCAGGAGAATGAGGTGGGGGTATTGATTCTTCTGGTGTCTTCCATTTCAAGATTGCTGAGTGTTGGCTGATTTCATCCACCAAAATCACAGTTTCTGTTGAATGTCCCTGTCCTACAGAATCTGTTCAATGGCCCCTCTTCTTGCCCCTTCAGGCAAGTTGCCAAAGAGTCCCTGCTGAGTCCTGCTCTTTCCTATATCACCATTTTTTTTTTTTTGATTTCTCTTAACCCTGTCCCCATTGTTGTAAATTGTCCCTTTATTAAACTCATTTCAAATGCCAATGAATTTTGTCCTGTGTTTCTTGCTGGGACCCTGCTTGATATACCACAAGAGCCAGCTTTGAACTTGCAGACACGGCAGCAACTGAAGTAGTGGCAAAGCAACAAGATAAATGGCACCTGTGTCTGTCCTTGAATTACGTACTAAGCAGAGCTCCCAACCCTCCCTTGACCCCTTGCTCACCAGACTCTCACAGCAAATAGAAATCACTGCTATCTCTTTGAGCCACTGCATTTTTTAACCTCTCTGTCATAACTGCTTAGCCTGCACCCTAATCATTACAGCTATTGTGTATCCAGCTTTGAGCTAAAGGGTTTACATGGGGTGTCTTGTTAATCCCTACCAAAATCCTAAGAAGTTGCCATTATTAGTCACATTTTATAAATGAGAAAACTGAGTTCCATAAAAAAGAAAAAAACCTTTTTTTTTTTTTTTTTAATTCGGCCAAGTTCACGGAGCTAATAAGTGACAGAATTGGGAACTGAACAGAACTCTCTTATTCCTGACCACGGTAATCTTTGTGCTGCACTGCACTGCCTCTTAAAGCAGGTTTGTGGAGCCCCTTCCAGGTTCCAGTTCCAGTAGCCTCTCCAGAACTTGTCTTGATTAGCACTTTCTCTCACCCTTGCTCCCCATCTGTGGAATGCTGTGCTCATACAGAATGTTCTGCAAGCATGGACCTAGGAAATACATATTAAGCCCTCCTGCCACAATTTAACTATCAATATTTTGTATAATGTCAACATAAAATAGAAAACAATAAGTACTTTTGTACAGCATTTTTAAGGTTTTCGTCAATCTACTCGTTCCCTCATAAAGTAGAGCATCAATGATGAGGAGACAAGCTGGAATCAGAGAGAGACACTTATCAAGGATCTGCATCTTTTGCCTGAACACATGTGAAGGAAAAAGAAATGAGATTCTGTTAACATTAGCAGAGGCATTTAAGCTGTCAACAGGATTCTAATTCTTGAAATGTTTGACAGAAGAAAAAAATATGCTGGCAAAATTATTTGCTTTACATTTCAAGGGCAACATAACATTGTAGCACACTTTTCAGTGAATACAGGCTTAGATCATTGAAAAGTCTGATAAGAAAAGCATTATGATGTGTTGATGCAAGTTTTCACACACCCCCTTTGCTCCTGTTCAATGTCTTCTTCTTTTCCATTGACACTGCTGTTCTCAAGAGTAAGAGTATCTCTAAATATTGCATGTGTGTTACTGGAACCATTGAGAATATTGACACCATGATACCTTCAGGATTCGTGGAGCTGTTGTTCATGTCAAACCCAGTGAGTTAGAGATGTCAATATGTAGCATTTATATACAAATAGACAAGCTGGAAGTAGATTCTATCCTTTATGCTTTATGTGACATTGCCCTTGATGTTCTAAAGAGATGCTTGAAGATAAGAAGATGGTAAGAGTTTCTGTCTCTGGCTTGTAGAAAATGGCTCCGTCTTTTCACAATCCAGAAAACTATCAGCAGAACACAGGTCTCCAGAACACAAGAAATTATTCTCATAGCTAAATTTATAGTTGATGTAGTGGCAAAATGCATTTTAAAAACCAAAGCTATCCCTGTGGGAATAAACACTTGACTTTGAACTGGAAAACCTGCATCCTGATCCCTACTCTATCACAAACGGTTCTCATGATCCCTCTAAATACCATTCCCTTGTATTAGGACATTGTCATGTGCCATCAAGTCGATTTCAACTCATAGTGACCCTATATGACAGAGCAGAACTGCCCCTTAGGGTTTCCTAGGTTGTAATCTTTACAGGAGCAGATTGCCAGGTCTTTTCTCCTGTGGAGTGGCTGGTAGGTTGAACTGTTGACCTTTTGGTTAGCAGCCAAATGCTTGAGTCAGGCATGAAAAACCTTCGCAACGTAAGTTCCTCTTTCAAATGTACTGAGGACCCAGGCTTTAGAGCTAGAACATGAGAGTTCACATCCCGGCTCTGACAGTCACCCACTGTAGGAAATTCTCATATGCTTATCCTTTATCAGCTTGTCTTTACCTCAGTATGTCACTCTGCTATCACAGACAAACTGTGTCAATACGTAGACTTTTAAAAACAGAACACAATGTTCAGTAAGTGACTTCAGTATATCATCTTATGTTGGTATGTTTAAATTTTCAATGAATATTCTGCGTGCCTACTTTATGGCAGATACTGACCGAGGAATTGGTCTCCTTAACCCTTAACAGCAATTAGAGGGAAAGTCTAAAATAAATCCCCCAGATTTTTAGCACATTTTCATGCATATTTGGACATTAATGATTTAAAAAAAAAATTTTATAATATTATAATTAACAGTATGGCTGCTGAGCAAAAAGGTCAGCAGTTCAAATCCACCAGCCACTCCTTGGAAACCTTGTGGGGCAGTTCTACTTTGTCCTATAGAGTCACTAGGAGTCAGAATTGACTCGACAGCAATGGATTTTTATAACAGCTTTAATTTTTACATCATCATTAACCTCTAAATTTTTTTCCAAGTAAAATTTAGCATTAAAATTGATGGTCTGAGTTTGTGCTGTTTAGCAGTTGTGGACAGCGTGCGCAAGTTCACCCTGACTTTGTCTGCTCGGTAACTGTCTGGGAAGCCTCGCGTTGATAAGATACTTTACAATATCATGTTTTAACTATTATTTTACCTGTTAACTTTAGGTGTCCTATGAGAAGATTCTTACTATTAACTTTATTTTATAGCTATGGAGGCAGATGTAGATAGGTTAAAGCCATGTTTACACAGCTAGCGTGTGACAGAGCTGTTTTTCATACTCCTACACCAAACTCCTTACTGCCGCCTCTCTCTCTCATGTGATGTTCTCAATTTCTCCCATTTACTGATCCACTCATGCACTTCAACACACCACAGCTTGTGTAGCAGTCCAATTTTTTAGTGTTATATTTTGAATTTTATTTATATTCTGGTTTCTTTATTGGCTACATTCAGAATTTTTTTTTTAAGTGTGTCAGAGTCATCTCCTGTGCATCACAGTTGTCGCTCCCAGATAGGATGGTCGGTAATACTGTAATTCTCTTGGAACCAAATCAGTGCTGTATATTGTTTGTGATGATAGCATGAACACTAACAATGGGACAGAAAGAAGACCATATGGAGCATACATTTCCTAATATGAGAAGTTTTCATTTATTGAGCATCTTCTCTGTGCTGAGTAATTTATATTTGTTATTTTAGTTAATGATCACAACATCTCATGTGTTGGTATTATTATCTCCATTGTATAAATGCATTAAAGAAAGCAAAAAAAAAAAAAAAAGAGTTTCACATAGATTAGTAACCTACTTCACATTACAGAGTTAAGTAGAGCCAGGACTTACTTGCGTGTATTTCCAAAACTCATGCTCTTTGTGTTTGTTTCTGTCTTTTTAAAAAAAATTATGTAATATTTATTACATACCAAAGAATATGTGCAATGGTGGAAAAGTATATGTTATAATAAAATAAATACACTTGAACCCATCACCCATATTAATAACTAGAACGTTACCAATAACTTTGCATCGAACTATAAGCACCTTAATTATCCAATCCCTCTCACCACCTCCGCACCCAGAGTCCATTACTATTCTGAATATATTGTTTTTCATTCCTTTGCTGTTTTAAAAACATCTAGAATGTTTTATCACATATGTATATATCTTTAAGAAAGTTATTGGTTAGTTATGCTTTTTTTTTTTTTTTTTTGTAGATACACCCACTCTTCACTGACCAACGCGATTAGGTTTCAAAGACCAGGCTGTCTACATGACAGAATATGGGCTGTGCCCCATCTTCGGGGTCCGTGTATCCCCGGTTTCTCGCCATCTGTGGGGCTTCCCCAGAGTGTCTTGGGTTATACATGGCAGGGTGGACCCCTTTCCCCACCATGCGTTCCCCTACCACCACGGAGCCCACGGGGATTGGGGATGGCAGTGCTGGTGGTCGGGGGTTGCTCACCACCTCCAGAATGGTAGGTGCCCACCATCACCGGGCAGCACTCCAGGCCTCCGCTTGGACCCCGACACCTCACCTCTTCACCTTCCAGCTCCTGCAGCCCCAAAGACCACATGGAGGTGGGTCTCGGCGGCAGGCGGCTCCCAAGCCTATGGGTAGGTGAGACCCAGCCACCTGGGCCCAGCTGAGGCCGCAGAGGTGGCAGAGAGGCTTCTTGGGAGGAAAACACTTCCAAGCACCACCCCAGCCCCCCTCCTGCGGCTGCCCACCCTGTGCTCACCACCGGCCTGGCCTGGCTCCTCCACCCGACCCAGGTACTATGAACTGCCGGTGGCCCACTCGGCCTAGCTGCCTCTCACAAACCTTGCCCTGCTCCTCCTCCTCCCTGTCTTGCCTTGGCTCCTCCTTAATGTACGAAATAGTCTGATAGTGGATTTTTTTCTAGTGTTGTAAACGCAATATTCAATATTCTTCACGAACACCATAATTCAAAGGAATCAATTCTTCCGTCTTCTTTATTCATTGTCTAGCTTTTGCATGCATATAGGCAACTGAAAACATTATGGCCTGGGTCAGGCTCACCTTAGTCCTCAAAGTGACATCTTTGCTTTTTAACACTTTGAAGAGGATGAGATAGTCCATAAGGGAGGAGTAGGTATACGTAAAAATGGTGTCATCATGAATATAGTCTTTTGTGATGAAGTGATTATTGGTGTGAGCAGCAAAGATCTACTCTTTTCACCCTGTGATAGAACATACTTCTCCAGTCCACCGATTTTAGGCTTGGATATGTGACTTACTATGAACAATAGAATGTTAATGGAATCAAAGCAAGTAGAAACTTAATTGTGCTAACGTGGTCTACCTTAGCTTTTGGGCTTTTTGTGTTCTAGTTGCAATACTGAAGGACTCTGTGGGAAAAATATTGAATGATGCAGGAATCATCAAAAGAAGATGGAAGGAATACACAAAGTCGCTATACCAAAAAGAATTAGTCGACATTCAACCATTTCAGGAGGTAGCATATGATCAAGAACTGAAGGTATTGAAAGAAGATGTCCAAGTCGCAGTGAAGGCGTTGAGGAAAAATGAGCCTCCAGAAATTGACAGAATACCAACTGAGATGTGTCAACAAACAGATGTAACACTGGAAGCAGTCATTTGTCCATGCCAAGAAATTTGGAAGACAGCTACCTAGCCAATTGACTAGAAGAGATCCATATTTGTGTCCACTCCAAAGAAAGGTGATCCAACAGAATGCAGAAATTATTGAATAATATCAGAATATCACACACAGGTATAATTTTGCTGAAAATAATTCAAAAACATTTGCAGCAGTAAATTGACAAGGAACTGCCAGAAATTCAAGACAATTCAGAAGACAACATGGAACTAGGCATATCACTGCTAGTGTCAGATGGATCTTGACTGAAAGCAGAGAATACCAAAAAGGTGTTTACCTGTGTTTTATTGACTGTGCAAAGGCATTTGACTGCATGGACCATAGCAAATTATGAATATTGCAAGAATGGGAATTCCAGCACACTTCATTGTGCTCATGCAGAGCCTGTATATAGAACCTGGACACAGCCAGGTGTTTGAACAAAACAGGGGGATACTGTGTGGTTTAAAATCAGGAAAGATGTGTGTCAGGGTTGTGTCTTTTCACCACGGTTATTCAATCTGTACGCTGAGCAAGTAATATGAGAAGCTAGACTATATGAAAAAGAACATGGTATTAGGATTAGAGGAAGATTCATGAACAACTTCTGATATGCACGGGACAAAGCCTTGCTTGCTGAAAATGAAGAGGACTTCAAGCACTTACTGATGAAGATCAAAGACCACAGCCTTCAGTATGGATTACACCTCAACATAAAGAAAACAAAAATCCTCACAACTGGTCCAATACACAACATCATGGTAAACAGAGAAAATATTGAAGTTGTCAAGGATTTCATTTTAGTTGGATCCACTATCAATGCCCACGGAAGCAGCAGTCAAGAAAGTAAATGACATATTGCATTGGACACATCTGCTGCAAAAGACCTCTTCAAAGTGTTAAAAAGCAAAGATGTCACTTTGAGGACTAAGGTGAGCCTGACCTAGGCCATAATGTTTTCAGTTGCCTATATGCATGCAAAAGCTAGACAATGAATAAAGAAGACGGAAGAATTGATTCCTTTGAATTATGGTGTTCGTGAAGAATATTGAATAAACCATAGACTGCCAGAAGAACGAATAAGTCTGTCTTGGGAGAAGAACAACCAGAGTGCTCCTTGAAGCAAGGATGGTGAGACTTCATGTCACATACTTTGGACATGTTATTAGGAAGGACCAGTCCCTGGAGGAACCATCATGCTTGGTAAGTTAGAGGTTCACAAAAAAGAGGAAGACCTGCAATGAGATGGATTGACACAATGGCTGCAAAATGAGCTCAAATACAGCAATGACTGTGAGGATGGTGTAGCAACTGGTGGTGTTTCGTTCTGTTGTATATAGGGTCATTATGAGTCAGAACCAACCCAATGGCATCTAATACAATATGCCTATCCCGTCATCATACATTGAAGCCTGTGAGAGCTAGAACTCAATGGGGCTGCCTTGTTTTTCTGAGTCACATAAGTTCTCCTAACTTGACAGTGCAATCTTACCACTTTTCTAACACTCATTTTAGTGAAAAATATTTGAATTTTCCCTCTCTGACACAGCTTCTCTTACACAGGTTCTGGCTTTCACAGGTTTTACTGTATGTTTGGCATTTGAATGCAGATATTTTGTTCTTTAGTTTCACCGGTCCACATACTGTGACAAATTGTACTCAAAGTATCCCACCCAAGGAGCCTCATTCAGTTTTGGACCTAATTTGGATCATAGGATTCTAGGTTTTAAAGTTCATGCTATAATGGGGTGCAAACCTTGGGGTCCTTTAAGAGAGGATGGATATATTTTTCATGTGGGAGAGATGTGAATCTTTAGGAGTCAGAGGGTGAAAACTGGTAGGTAGCTTTAAGATGGTACCCATTGATTGCCGCCTCCTGGTATTCACAGCCTTGTGTAATTTCCTCTTGTATAGCTTGCTTCTTACTAATACAATATGGCAATATTAAGGAGATGCCACTTCAATGCTTAGGTTACAAAAGCTTGTATCTTCCATCTGGCTAGCACACTCTCTCTTTCTTGAATTTTTGGCTTGCACATTTTTATGAAGCAAGCTGCCATGTTCGATAGGCCCACATGGCAAGGAATTAGGAGTGGATCCCAGCCAACTGCTAGTGAGGAACTGAAGGTTTCCGCTCAACAGCTCATGAGGAATTGAATTCTGCCAGTTACCACCTGGGCTTGGCAGCTGATCTTGCCCCAGTTGAACCTTTATTGGAGCCTCGTAAGACACTCCAGCTAAGCCTTGTCTGCATCCTTGACATGTGAGATAATAAATGTGTGTTCTTTTAAGTCATAATATGTAGGGCTAATTTGTTACATAAATAATAGAAAACTAATCCATTTTTACTTTTGTGTCAATAATTTTATATATACATATTTAAAAATTCTGTTTTTGAAATATGCCTTTTAAAAATATCTTGTTATTTGAGTATTTTGTTTATATCCTTTGTTACTTCAAATATTTTATTCATGTTAATTTTATATTCTGAATTTACTAATACTAGTAACAGAAGTTTTTGAGGTTCTAAGTATTGTTTGTTCTTTCTGTGAACTTTCGTTCATGATAGTTTGTCTCTATTTTAGGTTTTCTTTTATTTTGAACATATATTTGGATGATATTAATCTATGGAAAGCTGAGGGCCTAAGTTGAGGATAATTTCTTCTAGAAATGATTTGACTTCCATCTGTATCTTTTGGGGGAGATGGTGACCTGGGACCATTTCAGCCCTCTTCCAGATTCCAAGAATTAATCAGCATTCTCAGGTTTACCTCTTACCCTTGCTGTTGATGTTAGATGGAGTATCCTTGTAGAGCTGATATTGATACTTGCATTCAGGGGAATTCTAAATTCAGCGTCAGCTCTAGAATTACGCCTGTTTTGTGTTTATTTTTGTTAGCCCTTCTTTTCCTCTCCTCACCTTTTTTTTTTTTTTTTTTGATTCTTTGCAGATTTCCTTTCCTTTCTCAAAGCCTAGCAATGCAATAAAAATATCATTTAGAGTGGGGTTTATTTGTGTTGAGTCCACCATACCATTAAAAGTGAATGTTCAACGTTCTTTCTAGTATAAGAGATTTCAAAAGGAGTACCAGTTTGTTTTACACAGAGGGCTATTGAACATGTTTTTTGTTAAAAGACAAAAAAAAAAAAAAGATCAAAGAATAAAAACTTATTAGTTAAAAGCCATTCCAACTGGCCTTTCTGCGTATTGACAAGTGACTTGCAATGGAACCATTGAAGAAAATAGTCTAATTTAAAAGTATATGCTGCTAAATTTTTAGGAGGTATTTGTGTTTTACTGCTTTTGTGATTTAGTGTTTGAGCTTTTGAATTAGCTACGATTTCTATATCCAGGATTATGACATAGTTTTAAAATATCAAAACTGCTATCTTCACTTCACTCTCAGTTTTCCTTTGGGTTCATTTGGCAAGAACTGTGTGGGAGACAGAGGGGTTTATATAAGCTCTAGATTTTCTATCAGTCACTGAATTTTTCCACAAAAATTTAAGAAACAGGAAGATTCCCCTCTTGAATTTTTGGCTTTTCAGGGAGCTTCATTCTTCCTTCAAGCTTTGGAAATCTCTTTTAAACTTCAGAAGTCTTGACTTCAGTGCAAAGATTAAAAGGAAGGAGGGATGTCAGAGGCATCTCAAAATAAACAAGACTACTCGCACTGAGCAGACAGTCCTAATCCAGGATGAAGGGGCTATGAATAGCATAAAAAACCTTTGTATTTATGAAAATTGTAGAAATATACGGGTTACTGACTGTGGTTAACAATGTCACCCATTTGTGAAGGGTGAAACCATACACTTTGACATTGTTTAGTCTTTAGGTAGCATTATATCATATATATAAAGGCAGCACTCCCTGTTTTAAAGTAGATCTGAAATGTTTTTGGCATATATGTTGCTATTCTAGAATGAATATCTCAATAGGATGAAACAGAAGAAATGAAAAAAAATTGATAATCCAAATTAATTCTCTTAAGAGGAAAACAAACTAACAATGAACAAAAGATTCTCAGTTTCCCAGGATGCTGGATCTTTTTCTTGTTTAAAATTGTCTGTGCGTGAGACTTAAGTTATCCCTGGAGGAATTCCAAGTTATGATATTTTTGTTCCTATTGTTTTTGAGATATCTTGTATTTGAAGAGTGCTAACTTGAGAATGGAGCCCTGGTGGTACAGTGGTTAAGAACTCAGCTGCTAACCAAAAGGCTGGCAGTTTGAATCTACCAGCCGCTCCTTGGAAATCCTCTGTGGCAGTTCTACTCTGTCCTATAGGGTCACTATGAGTCGGAGATGACTCAAAGACAGTGGGTTTTGATTATTAGTATTTTACTAATTGGAGTTTTTAGTGTCTTGGACAAATAAGAAGGTAACTCAGAGTCTCATATTTCCCTACAACAGGTAATATTATAAATCATTGTTTATTTTAAAATATACTCCTAACAGGAGGTGAAGTTAAGAAACCACAAGGCAGAACACCTCACAATATAAATATAATATTCGATTGTTTTTTAGTGTATATCACTTAAATAAATGAAATCTTCAGAATGAATAACTTTATTCTTTTAAAACGTGAAAGGCTTTTTTACGCATTTTGAGTGAATAAATACATGAATGAATCATGCTAAATTATTTCCTAAGCCATACAACAACTAGTTAACAGCTATATATTCTATCTAAATATTAATGTACTTTCAATACACTCCATGTAGATTTCTAAGTGTTTCCGACATCATTCATAACAGATACCTTAAAATAAAAGCAGCTTTATTGTATTTGTCAAACTTATGAAGAATCTCATAAAGATTATATTAGTTATCTATTGCTCTATAATAAATTATTCCAAATATTGTAGCTTAAAACATCAATATCAATTACCTCACAATTTCTCTAAGTCAGGATCAAGGCACACCTAAGATGGGTTTTCTGGGTCTCTTACATGGCTGCAGTCAAAATGGCATCTGGAGCTCCAGTCATCTCAAGCGTTGACTAGGGAAGGACTTCCTTCTAAGCTCATTTTCTTGGTATTGACAGGATGCAGTTCCTGTCAGGCTCTTGGACTTAGGCCCTAGTTCCTCACTGGCTGTGACCTGAGGCTACCCTCAGTCCCTAGGAATGCAGGCCTCTCCACAGGGCAGCTCACAACATGGCAGTTTGCTTCATCAAATCAAACTAGGAAAAAGTGGGAGAGAGAGCACGCGAGTAAGTTGGAAGTCACTGACCTAACCTTGGAAGTACTATCCCATCACTTTTTCTGTGTTCTATTTGTTATGGAGCCCTGGTGATGCAGTGGTTAAGAGCTTGGCTGCTAAGGTTAGCAATTCAAATCCACCAGCTGCTCCTTGGAAACCCTATGGGGCAGTTGTACTCTGTCCTATAGGGTCGCTATGAGTCAGAATCAACTCAGCAGCAGTGGGTTTGGATATCCCATGAGAACCACTTCAAAAGTTGCCTACCACAAGGTTGTTTTGATGTTTGAGCAGGCATTTCATGGAGTTTTGTACTTAGAATCTCAACACCTTCTGAATATGGCATATGAAATATTTTGATAACAATAAAAATGAGTTCAATAATCCAGATTCTGCCAAATAGCAAAATTTTAACCCCCTAAAAAAAAAAAAAAAAAGGCCTTGGACTATTTCTTCTTTTCTCCTGGGCTTTTGCAAGTATTTACCTTCAAGCATGGTGATGGATGAGCTTTCAGTTAAAGCAGGATTACTAACCCCCTGTATGAAATAAAAGCTTTGATTGCAAAGGCCTTAAAGTCGGAGAGGCTTGATTCATGAAGATAGTCACCCAGGATATGCCAGTACTCCTTGATAAGGTTGACTTGGCAAATGTAAGACCAGTCCATTTTTATTTGTTTTGCCGTTAAGAACAGAATTTTTTCATTTCCTTAATTTATCTGAAAATTGAAAGAATTAAATTTTTCACTCAACCCCTAGACTAGGAGTCTTTGCTATAATAAAATTGAACTGATAATTCAACTCAGATTTATTGGTCAGGTTTCACAAATGGAGATGTTAATGTTTATATATGAAATAAAACAATGTACATATACATACACACATATATCCATATTCAGCGATAAGTAATAATATACTTGTGAAATTTTTTTTTATTTCACTTTTGCTGTACAATTGGAATCATTTATAATATTAGTCAATTCTCTTATTTGTCCCTTTTTAAAATTATTATTAAAAATCTGTTCCATAACGGATATCCAACCAGCCACTCCATGGGAGAAAGATGTGTCAGCCTGCTTCCGTAAAGATTTTCAGCATTGGAAACCCTATGGGCTAGTTCTGCTCTGTCCTATAGGGTAGCTGTGAGTTGAAATCAACACGATGGAAGTGAGTTTTTTTATTTCATAAAATTTACTTTTCTTGCATTTGTCATAGCAAAAATCACCCATTATAGGGTTGTAATTGAGATCTTCACATAATTTGTATTCCATCGACCATATATCTTTTGCCATCGAGCCAATTCTGACTCATAGCGACCCTATAGGACAGAGTAGAACTGCCCCATAAGGTTTCCAAGGAGCAGCTGGTGGATTTGAACCACTGGCCTTCTGGTTAGCCGCTGAGTTCTTAACCATCAGGGCTCTGTCTTATTGACAGTCATCACAAATTAGACAACCTTCCTTTTTTAATTTTTTTGTTGAGAATATACAGAGCAAAACATACACCAATTCAACAATTTCCACATGTACAGTTTAGTGACATTGATGACATTCTTCAAGTTGTGCAACCATTCTCACCCTTCTTTTCTGAGTTGTTCCTTATTAACATAAACTCACTGCCCCCCAGGTTTCTATCTAATCTTTTGAGTTGCTGTTGTCAATTTGATCCTGTATAGACAGTTTTTAAAAGAGCATAATGCTCAAGGCTGACCTTTTTTACTAGTTAAGCTAAACTTTGGTTTTAAGATGACTTCAAGAGATGTTTTCAGTTTAAGATGTAAAGATTATCTCAGGGCAATAGTTTCAGGGGCTCATCCCCCTCCATGGCTTCAGAAAGTCCAAGGTCCATGAGAATTTGAAATTATATTCTGCATCTTCCCCCTTTTGATTAGGACCCCTCTATGGAATCTTTGATCAAAATGTTCAGTAATGGTAGCTGGGCACCATTCAGTTCTTCTGGTCTCATGGCAAAGGAGGCAGCTGTTCATGCACGTAATTAGCCACATTCCATATCCTCCTCCTATCCCTGACTCTCCTTCTTTTGTTGCTCTAGATGAATAGAGACCAATTGTTACATATTGGATAGCTGCCTCTGAGCTTTTAAGACACAATGGACTAGGAGGTAGAACAGAGGCACTAAACACATTATTGAGCCAATTAACTGGGATATTCCATGAAACCATGACCCTGAACTTCCAAACCAAGGAACCAAATCCCATGAGGTATTTGGCTGGACATAAGCAGGCTCAGTAACTACTTTCTCTCCCTCTCTCTTTCTTTTTTTTTTTTTTTTGTCCTTGTTGTAAATATATCTATCATAGAACTTTTGCCAATTCAGCTTTTTACAGGTGTACCACTTAACTGACAGCAATTATAATAATTGGCTGTGTAACCCTACCCTTAATCAATGTATTTTTTCCATCACTGTTAACCCCCCTTTTCCCCTTCCTCCCATCTCTGGTAAAAAAAAAAAAAAAAAATCGCAGCCACTAATAAATTTTGGTCTCTATACATTTGCCTTTTCTTGTCTTTTCATATAAGTGAGGCCATACAATATTTGTTCTTTTGTGATTGGCTTATTTTGCTCAGCATAATGTTTTCAAGCTCTATCCATACTATAGCATGCATCAAGACTTCATTTCTCCTACTGGCTGAATAGTATTCCATTGTATGTACCATACTTTATTTATCCATTCATCTATTTACAACCATTTATGTTGTTTCCATCTTTTGGCTATTGTGAATCGTGTTGCAGTAAACATTGGTGTGCAAATCTCTTTTTGAGTCTCTCAAGTCTTTTGGGCATATACCTAGGAATGGAATTGCTGGGTCATATGGTAGTTCTATTTTCAATTTCTTAAGAAACGGCCGCACTGTTTTCTACAACGGTTGTACCATTTTGCATTCTCACCAACAATGGATAAGAGTTCCAATTTCCCCAGATCATTGCAATATTTGTGATTTTCTGTTATTATTTATTTATTTATTTATTTTTATCTTAGCCATCCCAGTGGGATTGAAATGATATCTCTTTGTGGTTTTGTCTTGCATCTCTCTGATGGCTAATGATGCTGAACAACTTTTCATGTGTTTGGTGGCCATTTGAATGTCCTCTTTGGTGAAATGTCTATTCAAGTTCTTTGCCCATTTTATGATTGGGTTGTTTGCCTTTTTGTTGTTAAGTTGTTGAAGTTTTATATATATTTTGGTTGTTAGGTTCTTTTTAGATATATGGTTTCCAAAGATATTCTCCCAGTCATTAGCTTCTCTTTTTACTTTTCTAATAAAGTTTTTTGATGAACAGAAATTTTTCATTTTTATGAGGTCCCATTTATTTATTTTGTCTTTTCCTATTTGTACTTTACTTATTATATTAGAGAATCCATTGTTGAAAGCTAGGCCTGACAGCGTTGCCCCTGCTTGTTCTTCTAAGAATATCATGGTTTTAGTTTGCACATTTAGGTCCCTAATTCATTTTGAATTTGTTTTGTGTATGAGGCATGAACGGATCCTCTTTCATTTTTCTGCAGATGGAAATCCAATTTTCCCAGCACCATTTATTGAAGAGAACCTTTTATTTGTCTCTTTTGATCGTATTTCTTTTACTACTGGTTTGCTTTAAGTGAATTCCCAATTCATTTAGTCTAAGTCTGCTCACTGATTTACTTGTTGATGCTGAGTAAGCTTACTTTGTTTTCTAGTCTAAGTTATTACTCTAATTAGTTTAAACAGATTATTTATGGAGGAGTCAGTGGGACCAACTCTAAATTTAGAATTAAATAAACTAGCTAATAAGTAAAAAAGTTTAGCTGTTGAATGACAATGTAAATTTCTTGCTTACCCAGCTCTCCCTGCCCTTCTCATTGGAATAGCCTCTGATATTAGAAAAATGAGTGACTACAAAACTCAATCAGCCAAATTCTCAAATAAGGGGCTTCTCAGTAAGCTTTGGCATTCAAGTCATTTATTTTTTTAACACGGACCTTTAGTATAAAAGAAATCATATTTTTATTCTATTTTTCTTAGACCTTGTTGTTGTTGTACACCCTCATGTCAATTCTGACTCAAAGCGACCCTCTAGGACAGTGTAGAACTGCCCTATAGGGTGTCCAAGGCTTACTTACACTTATTTAAAATGAAATCATTTCTAACAACCATTTGTAATAAAAGCATAAAATAATTAAAATATTTTTCAGTCAAGTTTAAATATAAGGTCAATATATTACAATAATAGAAATGGCTTGCCCAGAAATGGTAAGTTTTAACTGGAAAAATGTATTCCCATTCCTGACAATTTTCCTGAGGCTTCTTAGGATCTGGCTGTGTACTTAATGTTCTAGTGTAGTCAGTTTCCTTCTCTGTCCATATATCTTTTTTATAGAAAATGGCTTTGATTTTCAGTATGCCAAGTTTTCTCCATCCCAGTCAACATTTATTAAGTTCTCACTGGGAGCAGGGCACTGTGCTGGCAGTTTGTAATCTTATTTCACAAAGTCAAAGGAATATTTTTCTCCAAGGAGCTCATTTAGATCTAATTAACAACAAAAATAAAATCTTTCTGCATTTATATATTACATTCTGGAAATTTGACTTACATTTTATAAAATTAGCTGGGATTCTGAACCTGAATGATTGACTTAATCTGAATGTGTAATCAACAGTCATTTAAGACAGTAGCTTTAAGAGAAAAGGAAAAATGCTGTGTTTCACTTGAATTAGAATTTTAGCATATGGATATCCAACTAACATATAAATTTCAAATGCTACCATTTTTGTAAACTAAGTTGCAGGTTTTCTTAGAATGCCTACAAACTTACCTAAAAGAGAACAATTTAAGTGTATGTCTGTTTTAGAATTTAATCTAAAATAATCAGAGGCAGATATTTCCTAAGTGACATTTCATGGCAATATCTATTTGTTAGTGGTCCTGACATCTTTGATAGAGTTAAAATGGCATAAACATGGCAACCCATAAACCCATTGCCGTGGAGTCAATTTCGACTCATAGGGACACTATAGAACAGAGTAGAACTGCTCCATAGGGTTTCCAAGGAGTGGCTGGTGGATTCGAACTGCTGACCTTTTTTGGTTTGCAAGCAGTAGCTCTTCATCACTGAGCCACCAGGGTTCAAGCATAGCAACAGATGAATCGAGAGAGAGGAAAAAAAAAAATGTATATATATATATATATATATTCCCCCTAAATGAAGACAAATTGTCTGAATTCAATTCCAGACTCCATAATTCCTGCCTGGGGAATCAGAATATATGATTCAAAATTTTGTCTCACTGTCCTCATCTGAAAAAATGACAATAACTCTATAAACCAGTTATGGATCTTTGAGGATTAAATAAGTAAATGTTTGTAAATCACTTAAACAGAAACAAGCCCATAGTAAGCACTCTATATGTAGGTTTTTTCAATAATAATCATACTCTGTCTCTTGGAAAAGTTATCTGTGAGGGATCACGGAATTACCCACATACCTGGTACCAGAACACTTAATATGCTCACAGAAGATAACCACCACCTCTCTTCATTTTGGGAGAACACAAAGTCCCCATTGAAAACCAGGCCGTGGCACCATGTTGTGTTTCAGGGAAGCGTAGATCAGGTTGCAAATTTACCAAGACAGGAATCCACATGGAGAATTTCAGTCAGTACCCTACCCAGTGTAAAGGACATAAATCTGGGGGGAACTGCATTCAATGATCAATAATAGGAGCATGGGTGAATATATTACAGTATAGACAGAGATGAAATATTTTGCTGACAAAAAACTATAATTAAAATAATGACTTAGGGACATGCATATAAAACAATGTTACTTGGGGAAGAAAAAAGAAAAAGGTCAAACATACCAAGACCTAATTTATATTTAAAATAGTATATATAGTTTACGTGATAAATTATCTAACATATGGAGAGGCAAAAAACCTTGGAAAGATACCATATTAAAAGTAATATCTGGGTTTCTGAATTCTGGATATCTTCTTTATATTCTTTTTGTTTTCCAAATTTCTTAAATTTAGCATGTGGCTTGTTTCACATCAGGAAAAAGTAAAATTTTTAGAACTTTACCGAAATATAGATTTATAAACTCTATTATAGTCTGTTGAATTATCAGTCAACTAATCATATTATAATTTGAAATGAGGTTAATCTTCAGTGACTCATTCTAAGTAAATTCCTTTTGGTGTCTAGTAATATTTTTTTTTTCTAAGTGCTGAGTAACCATTCACTTGAAAATAGCTTGCCCATTTTTTATTTTTATTTTTTTTACATTAAGCTCATTGGCCCATAGTTTGCAGCACCCTCCTTCCAATTAAAAAATATTGTGACACCTACTAATACCTCAATTTCTTTTTTAAACAAGATCTACTCCTTTGTTTTTTTTTTTTTAATGGTTTTCGTTTTTCTTATTTACTTAGCATTTCTCTTATTCTTTTTCTCTATTCTTTATTAAATGTGTACATAAACATAAAAGTGGTTGCCGTCAAGTTAATTCTGACCCATAGCAACCCAATAGGACAGAGTAGAACTGTCCCATAGGTTTTCCAAGGAGTTCCTGGTGGATGCGAACTGCCAGCCTTTTGGTTAGCAGCTGCAGCTCTTAACCATTATGCCACCAGTGTTTCCATATAAACATAAGGTAAAGAGATTTATTTGGGGAATTGCTTATACAACTTTCAGTAATGTATGCATAATAATTTTTGAAGCCACAGTATTTACTTCAAAACTAATTTCTATTTTCCTTGGTTATTTCCAGGCTGATTACTGCCAATCTTGTGAGATATTTAAGAATTATAAAAGGTGAAAATGAAAATATTTCAATAGATTTTTTTTCTAGAGCATTTTTAGCAATAACACATTTCTTTTTAAAGAAATCATAAAAGGAATTCCAGTATATTGAGCAGGGAAATCAAAGGATATTCTGATCGGAAAGGGAAGAACAATGTGGATCTCCCAACTCCAACCTCCTCATTTTTCCTGGTACGCATTACTGGCCTGCTTGGAGGCACTGTCAATAAACTCCAGGTGTAAAAATGGTGTGGGGGCAGTATATGACCTCCTCCAGCCCCACAAGGAGAAAGGAGAACCAAAATCAACAGCTCAAGGCTGATTCTTATGAACTGGAAGGTCCGACATGCCTTCTCTCTCCACCGTCCCTCTCACAACACTCTCTACTTCTCTGCTGGATTCCATAACTCATTGCGATGGCCACACAGAACTCACAGACCATACTCACTATTATGGGGTTTATTAGGGAACTAACAGTTACAATTCAGGCTCAACAACACTCAGGGTACAATTCTTTCATCAGGCTAACCTCTGCCCAGCTTTGCTTGCAGGCATGCCTCTCCCTTTCCTTCAGTCTCTGCCCAAAGGCACTCAGCTTTCTCCCTGCATGGGCTAGGAGCCCATAGTGCCATCTCCTGCTGCCAGGTCTCTGCTGCCAGGTCTCTCCTGTTGCTCTCTCCTTCCTTGGTGGTGGTGGGCTCCCCGGCCCACAGAGAGAGAAAGCTGAGTGCCTTTGGGCAGAAACTGAGAGCCAGGGAGAGACATACCTGCGAGCACCATTGGGAAGAGGATGTCCTGATGGAAGAACTGTATCCTGAGTGTTCCTGAAACTGAACTGTAACCTGTTACTTCCCTAATAAACTCCACAGTCATGAATATTGTCTGTGAGTTCTGTGAGGCCCTTGCAATGAATTATAGAACCCAGTAGAGAGTGCTATGGGAGGGACAGTTGGTGTCTGAATTGGTAAAGGTGGCGGAGAGAAGTGGCGTTTCTGACTTCCATCTCATAGAAATCAGCCTTGGGCTGTTGCTCTTGGTTCTCCTTCCCCCTCTTGGGTTTGGAGGATGTCAGACACTGCCCCTCACTGTTTTTACACCAGGTCTAGAAGAACAGAAATCAATGTTGCACAAGCTTTTTTGCTGCCACGCATTCCAAATAAAATATTTCACCGTCCTGATGCTTGTGTACCACCCATTCCACCCATTAAAGGCTTATATTTTGCTCCTTACCCCTCCTCTGCTCACTCAGTTATCTTTGGGGTTTTTTGGGCTTTACAGAAACCAAGTTAATGAAGGCAACAGAGGCTGTGCAGCTAAAAGGCAGCCTCTGCAAATTCATAATGTCACCTTCTGGAGAGGTGCTTTGAGATGCAGTTTCTAGGAGCTTGCTGCTTGCTTGCATAATTGGGCATTCTACCATCATTAGAAGTATAGAAGTGGGCACAAAATTCTAATTACATGACTTTGAAATATAAATATTTCTTTGTCAGTTGGTCACAGATGGAATCCTGGAAAAGGCTAAAAGGAAAGAGATGTGTTTTGATGCTTAAAGTCACTTCACTTTTATTTTCTCTCCCAAAGAACACAGATAGCAGGAAACAGCAAGCAACATCTACATCACTTAAATTGATTTTAGAATGATAAATGTATGCTAGAGACACTTATCCACCTGAAATTGTACAAACAGAAATTTAGTACTTAACCCTGGTTAGGAAATCTTTGGAGAATTTTCCTAGGATGACAATTTCATGTAGAATGAGGTAAATTCATTAATATTTAGTAAAATAAGAGGCATTGAGGTTTTCATCTAAATATTAAAGTATGTATTAAAAATTATTTTGAAGAAAACTTCTGGTAAGGAGTTGCTAGTAACTCTATCACTATCTAAATCTGATGTAAAAGGTTCCAAAATTTAGAGGACATATATTTGCTTATTTAGTTTTTCATTAAAAAATTTCTCAAGATTTCTCCAACAATCATTTGTTCTTATTCAAAACATAGCCTGTCTGATAAAATAGGCCTTAAGAATTAAAGTTAAAAAAAAATATTCAGAGGAATAAAATATACGAATTGATGACGCTAGGGTCCCTATTACCATCACCAACAGAATAAATTGGTCAAGTCTGAGAAAAAAAATAATGGTTATTATGTGAATTCCAAGAGTCTTGGTGATGCAATGGTTAAAGCACTTGGCTGCTAATGAACAGGTTTGCAGTTCAAACCCACCAGCCATTCCACAGAAGAAAGATGAAGCAGTCTGCTTCTGTGCAGACTAACAGCCTTGGAAACCTGACGAGGCAGTTATACTCTGTCCTATAGGGTCACTATGAGTCAGGATCAACTTGATGGCAACAGTTTTGATTTGGTTTATGTAAATTCTAAGTTGTGATTATGTCTGTTTTATTAAGGGCATGACCATATATTCATATGTATATATACAGATAAAAAAAAAATAGATGCTCTAAATCAAACAGCTAATGGAGAAGCTCAGAGAATGTTCAAGGACAGACATCGGTAAAGTTTGCTGACACTTATTAGTTTATGTGTTTAATACACCCCTGTCCACCTTCTCAATAAACTGCTTAACTCCTCTTATACTTGAAATTGTCAAATCCATCCACAAGGCTACCATGGAAGCCTCAGGATAATACAACGGGACTCAAGCTCTTGCACACATTTGATTGGTTCAACAGTAGGCAGCTGACAGAGGCTAGACCAATCACTGTCCTCCCCCGGGAACGACTGAGAAACAAGATTAAGAAATAAAATCTCAGTAAAATGCTCCAAGGACATTAACAGAGGAGCTATTCATGGTGACCGCTTTTCTTCATCTGTGAATTTCAGACCACAGCAAGCAATAAAAGTGACAATATAGCATGAAATAAGCAATAAAAATGATAAACTATAAAGATAGATAAAGTAGTATGGAAAGATAAAAACAAAAGAAATCTTGGCAGAGTTTGTTTCCCTGATTTCTGATCTCAATTAAATGTCCGTATTTTTCATGAGATATGGGATATACTAATACCTTTATAATAGAGTCATAGTTGACTCACTGTTTTATTTTAGCTAGTTCAAGTTGATTTTGATTTCCAGCCCCTAAAATGTCTGGACGTCAACATCAGTTCTTAAAATTTTTAAGTATTGAAGATGAGTATAGAATATATATTCTTTAAATAAACTTGTGCATATTATTTAGAAACATTTGAAATGTCACCCCCTCTCTATTGGTTAAATTTCCAAATGATAGCTTTTATTTGTGGAAAAACATGTTGCTATACTAATAATAGATAGTATGTGAATGAAACACGCTCAGGATTTCTAATGTGTGAAATGAGAACCATGGCAACATTGTACACAATAGCAAAAACTGGAAACAATCCAAATGTCCACAAATGGGAAAGACAATTAGTAAACTGTGGTACATGTACAGAATGGGATACTGTATAGATATGGAATATATGGAATGGAATACTATATAAATGAACCACAGCTATACACTACAGTATTCATAAATCTTAGCAAAATCAAATCTAAAAAGTCTGACACATTTATATATGAAATGATATGCCTTTTAAAACGTCAAAAACAAGTAAACACAATCTACATTTTAACAATACATAGAGGTAAAATAAAGTTCTATAAAAAGATAGGTGAGAAATTGATCATGAAGGGATTCAGGAGAATGCTTCACTCAGGTTTGGGAGGCAGGGAGAAAGAGGTTGGGGGACTTGATTAGATGTGGGTTAGCAAAAGCTTATTTTTGGAGGGTGGTGGTACAAAATATCAAATTGAATAAATGAATAAATGAAACTGGACAACATAAGAACCAATGAGGAGAATGTATCAAGAGCTAACCAAGAATTATTTTTAATTCAAGTCTGCCATAGTTAATCGATTGTTAATTGAATATTATAACGTGTGTTTACATTTCTAGGTAGAGAAATGGAGTTAAGGTGTTTTCAGTTAATTTTCATCAAACGTCGTGGAACATCAAAACACGTGTTTTTATAAACTGAAAAAGTTTATTAGGATCTATATTTTGTATTTCAAGTCATGCTTTAGAATTCATTAACTACAACCTCCCAAATAGTTCTATTATTTTAATGTGTAAAGCACATTTTCTTTTGGAAGTTAAAGATGAAAAGGGGAAATAAAGGTCACAGACGAGAAGAAGTAAGGGTCAGATAATGCAAGCAATGAGAAGAAGGAGCTTTTGCTTCTGCTTGTCTACCTAGCTCCATTATTAATGGCTGTGTCCCTGAAAATGGTTTTTCAGCTTAGATGACTACTTGCAAAAGCCAACGTTTTATTCAGCACAGATTGGATGAGACTGAACATGAGCTGTGAATTCGTAATTTATGCACTCGAAGCCTGCTTGAGAATTAAGAACAAGGTGACCTGATGGTATTCTTGAATAATTGGCTCCCTCAGTTCCTAGGAAATTTCACCTTTATTACCTCAGCATGATACATTCCATTTTACAGCTCATCAGAATGGGCCCACCAAGTTTGCTAGTAGTTTGCTTCGTTCATCCTAAAAAGTGTTATTAAATTAAAAAATGAAAAATTTATTTTCCGTGTACCTGAATTCTTTCTATTAACATAAGAATAATTCTGACTGAACTACACTTCTTTTGATTGTGATTATGATTACAAATAACATGACTACATTTCTTCGTCTGATTGGCTCTCTAGGTGGCAACTAAGATTTTCTTTCAGATCACCCAGAGCCCTAGACTGACAGTAAAGCTTGATCATAATGGATATGTGTTCCTGAGGGCCCAAGTCTTCTAAGGGTCTTAAAAAAAAGGAAAAATATTCCACCAGAGAAGTACAGTTAAGTTCAGGTGTTTTTTTTTACAATATACATATTCCATTGCATTGGGCAAATCTGCTGCAAAAGACCTCTTTAAAGTCTTAAAAAGCAAAGATATCACTTTAAGGACTAAGGTGTACCTGACCCAAGCCGTGGCGTTTTCAGTTGCCTCATATGCATGTGAAAGCTGGGCAATGAATAAGGAAGACCAGAGAAGAGCTGATGTCCTTGAATTATGGTGTTGGCAAAGAATATTGAATATACCATGGACTGCCAAAAGAACGAGCAAATCTGTCATGGAACAAGTACAGCCAGAATGCTCCTTAGAAGTGAGAATGGTGAAACTTTGTCTCACATACTTTGGACATGTTGTCAGGAGGGATCAGTCCCTGAAGAAGGACATGCTTGTTAAAGTAGAGAGTCAGTGAAAAACAGGAAGACACTCAACGAGATGGATTGATACAGTAGTGCAACAGTGGGGTCAAGCATAACAACAATCAGGAGGGTGCAGCACTGGGCAGTGTTTCATTCTGTTGTATATAGGATCACTATGAGTCGGAACCAACTGGATGGCACCTAACATCGACTAATTCTCTTTAAGCCCCAAAACTATATATTCTCTTAGTTCTCAGTAGTATTTTTGCTCAAATTAAAAACATTACCAATGTTTTTACCTTGTCACATTCACCTTGTCACATATACCAGATGTATGTGGTTTAATTTGCCTTTTTAGGACATTTGGGATAATGTCATTTATTGCGATCATAGCAGGAATAGATATTCTCTGTTTTGTTATTTTTAGAAGGAAATTAGGCAACTTTTAGGGGAAAATACCTAGTGCAACTCTGGGAATTTTACCAATTAGAACATTTACACTGAAATTTCTAGTAACTCCTTGAATGAATTCTGATATAAAGAGTTTATTGTTACATACAGAGTTATTACATAATGTTGTACTAATATATGGCAGTTACTTGGAAAATGCCAAGTCTTAAACCTCTGAAATGAGTCAATAAAAGTGTGTCTTGGGTAGATTCAGAAGAAAGTGTAGTTTTTTCTCCCCTCTCTTCACTGGAAACAAACTTTCTTTAGGTAAAGTAATATGCACTTTTAATGAAGTATGCATGTGTATCTAGGTGTATTTTGTAAATAAGCACTTATGGTAAGATCTCATCCACCGTCTCAGTTCTATACCATCCCATTTATACAACACACCTTCTATTTAGAATACCAAGTTCTCCAGGCCACCTTGAGTGCCTGCTTAATTCCTGCCTCATCATCCCAGTCTGCATCCAGACCTCAACAGTACTAGTCCTGTGGATCTTATCCTCAGAGTCTCACTCATGGGACTGGCACTTGACTTTGCATTCTCACGCATATACTCTTTTAGGCTCTATCTTATGCCAACACTATGTAATCAAGGTCCTAACTGGCTTCCCTGCTTCTAGCTCTTGCTTCTAATTCATGGAGTGTATGTTTATTAGACAAATCTTTCTAAGTTACCCTTTTCAATGGATTCCTCTATGGAATTATTTAATGACCTCTAATTCGGTCAGAAACCCTTCTGGTGTAGTAGTTAAGAGCTACAGCTGGTAACCAAAAGGTCGGCAGTTCAAATCCACCAGGTGCTCCTTGGAAACCATATGGGGCAGCTCTACTGTGTCCTATAGGGTCGCTATGAGTCGGAATCGACTTGATGGTAATTTTTTTTTTTTTAATTTGGTCGGAATTGACTCTACGGCAACAGGTTTGGTTTGGTTTTAACCTGGTTTGGAGGAGTCCCTTTGTGGCGCGAACAGTTAAGCACTCAACTACTAACTGAAAGGTTGGCTATATGAACCCACAGAGGCACCTTGGAAGAAAGCCCTGGCAATCTGTTTCTGCAAGGTCACAACCTTGAAAATCCTGTGGAGCAGTTATATTCTGTAACAATGGGGTCACCATGAGTCATAAACAACTCAACAGTAATTAACAATAGCAAGAACCATCTGGTTTGAATCCACCCAGAGGCACCTTAGAAGAAAGACCTGGTGATCTACATGTGAAGGATGACAGACATCAGAAACCCTATGGAGAACAATATACTCTGACATCTACAGGGGTCACCACGATTCGAAACTGACTTCATGACAATCTTTTTTTCCTTTAAATTTCTCATAACGATAGTCAAATTCTTTGACTTGTCATTCAAAGTCTTTACTGTTCTGGCCAGAAAGCACTTGATAGCCATATTCTCAAGCCTTGTTCTTCAAGGAGTTCTCTCCTCCCTGTTAACCACCATCAAAGCTTTGTTAATCCAGGCATCCTCAGACTATTTCATGGGTCTCCCTCTTGCTCATGTACCTAAATATTATTCACTCTTCCTTTTCTCACTTCCCTAAATATTATTTATTCTTTAAGACCAAGTTCACATCTCATTCTTTTCATGAAGAATTACTAAATAATGCTATCTTTGTTGTCAGGTGCCACTGAATTGGTTCTGACTCATATCAACCCTGTGTACAACAGAACAAAACACTGCCTGGTCCTGCAACATCCTCACAATCATTACTATATTTGAGCTCATTGTTGGAGCCACTGTGTCAGTCTATCTTGTTGAGGACCTTCCTCTTTTTTGCTGACCCTCTAGCTTAAACCAAGCGTGATGTCCTTCTCCAGAGACTGGTCCCTCCTGATAACATGTCCAAAGTACATGAGACGAAGTCTTGCCATTCTTGCTTTAAAGGAGCATTCTGGCTGTACTTCTTCCAAGACAGATTTGTTCATTCTTCTGGCAGTCCATGATATATGCAATATTCTTTGCCAACACCATAATTCAAAGGCATCAATTCTTTTTGGTATTTCTTATTCATTATCCAGCTTTTGCATGCATGTAAGGTGACTGAAAACACTATGGCTTGGGTCAGGTGTACCTTAGTTCTCAAAGTGACATCTTTGCTTTTCAGGACTTTAAAGAGGTCTTTTGCAGCAGATTTGCCCAATGCAATATGTCATTCGATTTCTTGATTATTGCTTCCATAAGTGTTGATTGTGTATCCAAGTAAAATGAAATCCTTGACAACTTCAATAATTCTTTTTTTTTTAATTTTTTTGTGCTTCAAGTGAAAGTTTACAAATCAACTCAGTCTCTCACACAAAAACTTATATACACCTTGCTACATACTCCCAGTTACTCTCCCCCTAATGAAAGAGACCACTCCCTCCCTCCACTCTCTCTTTTCATGTCCATTTCACCAGCTTCTAACCCCCTATACCCTCTCATCTACCCTCCAGGCAGGAGATGCCAACATAGTCTCAAGTGTCCACCTGATCCAAGAAGCTCATTCCTCACCAGCATCCCTCTTCATCTCATTGTCCAATCCAATCCCTGTCTGAAGAGTTGGCTTTGGGAATGGTTCCTGTCCTGGGACAACAGAAGGTCTGGGGGCCATGACCAGCAGGGTCCTTCTAGTCTCAGTCAGACCATTAAGTCTGGTCTTTTTACGAGAGTTTGGGGTCTCCATCCCACTGCTCTCCTGCTCCCTCAGGGGTTCTCTGCTGTGTTCCCTGTCAGGGCAGTCATCAGTTGTAGCCAGGCACCATCTAGTTCTTCTGGTCTCAGGATGATGTAGTCTCCGGTTTATGTGGCCCTTTCTGTTTCTTGGGGTCATAATTACCTTGTGTCCTTGGCGTTCTTCATTCTTCTTTGGTCCAGTCGGGTTGAAACCAATTGATGCATCTTAGATGGCTGGTTGCTAGCGTTTAAGGCCCCAGATGCCGCTCTTCAAAGTGGGATGCAGAATGTTTTCTTAATAGATTTTATTATGCCAATTGGCTTAGATGTCTCCTGAAACCATGGTCCCCAAACCCCTGCCCTTGCTGCGCTAGCCTTTGAAGCATTCAGTTTATTCAGGAAACTTCTTTGCTTTTGTGTTAGTCCAGTTGTGCTGACCTTGCCTGTATTGTGTGACAACTTCAATAATTTTTGACAACAAAATAATACTGTTTCAAAATGATGTCTTCTTGTCTGAACTGAAAAAAAAAAAATTTAGCACCATACTTACCTACAGATATCTTATCATAAACTAACTTCTATTTTGCTTAATTATGTATCTTAACTTCCTAAGCCTAGTAAATCTTGGAGAGAGGAAGCTGATATAGATTTCAATTCCTCATAGGGTTTAGCTTCCTCAATAAAAAGACAAGAATAATCATAATAGCAGTCTCTACTGTGTTCTAGTCTTCCAGAAGCTGTATTTTCAGTGGTGAACAAAGTCGATGTTGTCCCTAACTTCATTGAGCTTCTAGTAGTAACTTGTTTTATATATTTTATCAGTCTATGCAACAGATTTATTTGATTCATACATGAATCTCATATTCTCTAAATTTAAGGGTAATACTCAGACTTCCTTTATAACAACGTTATAAGTAGAATATCACATTCTGGTCCTGTAATCTTAAATCCGAAATATGATAACGTAATGCATATTTAAAGTAATGAATGACTAATCTAGGTAGGAAAAGTTTTCATTTGATATAAATGATATGCCTTAAAATTAATCTCCTAGTTTCCAGTTGAATTCTTCATTACTTTTATTAATACTTAAATAATTAATGATTGAACATTAAGTCTATAAAAGTTATCAAATTTATGACAAATTATGGCTTCTCATTTTGGCCACACAAAACTTCTCAACTTCTAACATAATCAGAATTATGTGAAAGAAGGACTTCTTTGAAAGAAAAATTAAAGATAGTATATACTCATTGATGCACTTGTTTAAAGAAAAGACAAAACAAAACAAAAAAGCAAATAAGACATCAGTGTGGTAAGGCAGAACATAAAATTCTAATTTAATTCAGGAACCACCCATTCCTTTCCATTGGGAATGATTTGATAATCCAAGAGGTTTCTTCCTTCTTTGATTTCAACAGCTGAGTTGCTAAATCCCAAAAACCAATGATTTGAAGATAACATTCGAAAAGCTTCTCTGACCTGAATGTCAGAAATTGGTCAAGAAAATAAATATAACAAAAGGAAGTTGAGTGGGAAAATGCTTTGTAAACAAGGACAGATTCAGATATAAAGAATTATTCCACATCATAGCTAATTATTTTTTACCTTAATTTAAGTTTTTCTCACTGCCTGATCAGTTCTTCTCACAACTCCAATCTGTTCTAAGCATTAAGAAAAAAATTACCAAAGGCTTCATTTCATACCTCCTTTGTCCAACTTGAATTCCTGTGACATTATAATAGGAGGCATGGAATCTTTCAATTAAGTATGCAGCGTGTTGAAATAACTTTGTAATCTGTAAAATATTGCCTTCATTTAAGCTAATAGTAATGCTCTACATGTTTTTGAATGCTCTACATGAGACATGTCTTCTCTTTCTAACTATATCGCAAGTGTCTTGAGGTAAAGACCAAGTTTTATACAATGTATCACATTTGTTTTTTTTGTTTCATTTTTTTGCACAGTACTAACCAAAAAAAAAAAAAAAAAACCTGCTGTCGTCAGGTTGATTTTGACTCATAGGGACTCTATAGGACGCAGGAGACTTGTGCCATATGATTTCCAAGGAGCACCTGGTGGATTCCACCTGCCGACCTTTTGGTTAGCAGCCATAGCTCTTAACCACTATGCCATCAGGGTTTCCAACATACTAGGCACATGGCAGATATTATACTCGGTTGATACACAATTTGAAGATCATTTATGTAGATGCACTTGTTAGGTTTTTTATTCATTTGTGATACGGACTTGAACATCATCAATTACTGAGTGTTAAGCAAATGCTATTTAATATTCTTTCATGTCTTAAAACTGTTCTTTTCTGCTCTTTGATTCACAGAATTGTTCTGCTTCAAATCTTTTAATAGGGCTTGTCTCAGAGGAGGTGTGCCTATGAATATTTGGTTAATGTTTAACAATTTGGGTACAATATTAAAATTGGAAATAATAATAATAGTCTAGAATATTGAAGATTTGTTGTTTTTATTTTCTGATTATCCAAGAAATACAAGTACTACGGGAATCTCAGCATTTAGCTTTCCTTTCCAAAACTGAAGTAAACAAAAAGAAGTAAAAATAAGAGAGGGGAAAATCTGCATCAGTGCTGGAGATGAGCAAAAAGCATCATCACATGTGCAAAATGTTCAGTACAGAAGGCAAGTTTTTAAGTGATGGAACCGAGAGTCAATGTAGGAGCCTACGACTGGTGAATATCAGCATTACCTGGAAGTAAAGGAGAATTTTGTGAGAGCCCCTGGAGGCAGGAAATATCATAATCATTTGGGAAGACTTTCAGTTTTGTGAACATGCAATATTTCAAAGCTTTGGTATAAGGTAGCACAAATGAGAAGTATGGGGCCTTGCACTACCTGAGCTCAGAACCTACTCTACAGCTATGGTAGTCAAAACAGCCTGGTACTGGTACAATGACGGATATGTTGACCTATGGAACAGAATTGAGAACGCAGATATAAATTCATTTACCTATGGCTACCTGATTTTTGACAAAGGCCCAAAAATCCATTAAATGAGGAAAAGACAGTCCTTTTAACAAATGGTGCTGGCAAAACTGGATGCCCGTCTATAAAAAAAATAAAACAAGACCCATACCTAACACCATCTACAAAAACTAATTCAAAATGGATCAAAGACCTAAGTAAAAAACGAAAACTATAAAGATCATGGAAGAAAAAATACGGTCAATGCTAAACCAAAAAAAAAAAAAAAAAAACTGAAACCTGTTGCCATCGAGTTGATTCTGATTCATAGTGACCCTATAGGACAGAGTAGAACTATCCCATAGGTTTTCCAAGGAGCAGCTGATGGATTCAAACTATGGAGCTTTTGGTTAGCAGCCATAGTTCTTAACCACTGTGCCAATCCTAGGGGCCCTAATATACAGCATAAATAGTACACAAACCATAACTAACAATATACAAACACCAGAAAAGAAGCTAGACAACTGGGATTTTCTAAAAATTAAACACTTATGCTCATCAAAATAATTCACCAAAAGACTAAAAAGAGAATCTACAGACTGGGAAAAAAATTTTTGTCTATGACATACCTGATAAAGATCTAATCTCTGAAATCTGTAGGAAAATCCAACACCTCTGCAACAAAAAGGTAAATAATTCCATTTTAAAAAGTTGGCAAAAGATACCAACAGACACTTCACCAAAGAAGACATTCAGGTGGCTAATAGACTCATGAGGAAATGCTTGCGATCACTAACCATTAGAGAAATGTAAATCAAAACTACAATGAGATACAATCTGACCCCAGCATTACTGACACTAATCAAAAAAACAGAAAATAAATGTTGGAGAGGCTGCAGAGAGATTGGAATTCTTTTGCACTGTTGGTGGGAATGCAAGATGGTACAAAAATTTTGGAAAACAATATGGCACTTCCTTGAAAACCTAGAAATAGACATACCATACGATCCAGCAACCTCACTCCTAGGAATATATCTGGAAGAAATAAGAGCCATCACATGAATAGATATATGCACATCCATGTTCCTTGCAGCATTATTCACTATAGCAAAAAGATGGAAACAACCTAAATACCCATCAACAGATGAATGGGTAAACAAACTACGGTACCTACACACGGTGGAATACTACCCAACGCTAAAGAACAATGATGAATCCATGAAGCATCTTACAGCACAGAAGAATTTGGAGGGCATTATGCTGAGCGAAATAAGTCAAAAACAAAAGAACAAATACTGTATGAGACCACTATTATAAAAACTCATGAAAAGATTTACACATATAAAGAAACAATCTTTAATGACTACGAGAGAGGGAAGTGGTGAGGTAGGAAAAACACTAACTAGACAACAGGTAAGTTGTAACATTGGTGAAGGTAAGACAGTACATAAAACTTGGAAGTCAGCACAACTTGACCAAGGCAAAGTCATGGAAGCTTCACAGACACATTCGAATTCCCTGAGGGGCTGAACTACTGGGCTGAGAGCTGGGGACCACGGTCTTCGGGGAACCTAGCTCAATTTGAATAATATAGTTTATAAAGAAACTGTTCTACATCCTACTTTAGTGAGTAGCATCTGGGATCATAACAGATTGTGAGTGGCAAATTAAGATACATCTACTGGTCCCATCCCATCTGGAGCAAAGGAAAACGAAAAACTCAAAGACACAAGGGAAACACTAGCCCAAAAGACTAATGGACCACAATTACCACAGCCTCTACCAGGCTGAGTCCAGAAAAACTAGATGGTGCCCAGCAACCACCATTGACTACTCCGATACGGATCACAATAGAGGGTCCTGGACTGAACGAGAGAAAAATGTAGAATAAAATTCTGACTCACAAAAAAAGACCAGACTTACTGGTCTGACAGAGACTGAAGAAACCCCAAGAGTATGGCCCCCATACACCCTTATAACTCATCACT